>NW_020837972.1:4379878-4420551 GCF_003676395.1 Aethalodelphis obliquidens
CTTGCGGTACGCGGGCCTCTCACTGTTGTGGCCTCTCCCGTTGCGGAGCACAGGCTCCGGACATGCAGGCTCAGCGGCCATGGCTCACGGGCCCAGCCGCTCCGCGGCACGTGGGATCCTCCCGGACCGGGGCACGAACCCGCGTCCCCTGCATCGGCAGGCGGACTCTCAACCACTGCGCCACCGGGGAAGCCCCATGAAGAGTTTTCATGCATGTCCTTTTGAGGCTATCATGTGCGCACAGCCAGCTGTTTTGGCATCACCAAACGTACCTTAATGCATTATCCATTCCGATCATTCCTAGTGTTTTTCTCAAATTGAGGCTGAATTATCAGCCTTAATAATGGACTCTTTGTAAGAATTCGTAGAAATCTCTCCGTCAATGGTCCTTATAAGGCGGTCTATGTCAACGGACCTTGTTTGGAAGAGCCATCAGCTAGGGCATTTCCAGTAGCTTCTAGAACCTTATCAGCCTTAATAATGGACTCTTTGTAAGAATTCGTAGAAATCTCTCCGTCAATGGTCCTTATAAGGCGGTCTATGTCAACGGACCTTGTTTGGAAGAGCGATCAGCTAGGGCATTTCCAGTAGCTTCTAGAACCTTGCTGTCCAATATAATAGCCATATATGGGTATTAAACACTTGAATCTTGGCTAGTCTGAATGGAGGTGTGCAACAGACATGCCAGGCTTTGAATACATAGTAAAAAAGGAGAATAAGAATGTAAAATACCTCATTAATATTGCCATGTTGGCTACATATTGAAATCATCATAATTTAGACACATTTTCTTAAATAAAATATATTATTAGAAAAAAATCCCCGAGGGGGAGGGAAAAATGAGGAGCTTGGGATGAACACATGCACACTTCTGCATATAAGATAGATGACTGACGGGGACCTACTGTATAGCACAGGGAACTCTACCCAATATTCTGTGATAACCTATATGAGAAAAGAATCTAAAAAAGAGTGAATATATGTATGTATAACTGAATACCTGAAATTAACACAACATTGTAAATCAGCTATACTCTAATAAAAGTAAAATTTTAAAACAAAGAAAAAATTCCCAATGCCTGGACCCCACCCCAGACCAATTAAGTCCACATCTCTGGGGCTAAGTCACAGGCACTGATATCTTTTCATGCCTCCTAGGTAGTCTCTGGGTAGCCAGGGCTGAGAGCCACTGGTCTAATTCCTCCTCTGTATCCCTGCCACCATCCTAACGTGGCCCATCTTCTCTCATACCTGAGTGGCTCCAACTCCCTGCCAGCTGGTTCCCTGACTCCTTTCCAGCCCTCTCTCCTGGGAAGTTAGAGGGATCTCTATCTCAACCATCTTCCACCTACAGTCATTCATTCAACCACAAACACATTGATGTGTTTCTGCCAGGCTGTGTCATAGGCTCTGGGTGTGCAGCTGTGCTTTGGACAGGTAAGGTCCCTGCCCTCGTGGGAGGTATCTACTGAAAACCTCATCACAAAAGTGAATCTGTAATGGCAAACAACTGTTGCACGTGCTGCACGGGGGCCATGCAGTGTGCTAGGAGAGGGGAAGAGGAAACCGGAGCTCTGATGTTGGGGAAGAGGGGGTGGGAGTGGTCAGGGGTGATCAGGAGAGACAGCTTGCAAAGGATGGGAACTGAGTCAGCCATTTGAACAGTCTCCCAGGGAACAGGCAGGGCAGAGTTCCTGGAATGAAGATGGAGTGGGTGGGACCAAGGAACTAAAATAGGGCCACTGTGGCTGCAGCAGAGGGAGTGGAAGGGAACAGGGTGCAAGATGGGATGGGAAGAATGAAATGCTTCTCTGGAAGGTTCTACCCTTCGCTGGCTGTGTGACATTGATCAAGAACCTTGACTTATCTGAGCCTCTGCATCCCTGATCATCATAATAAAAATAATAAATTTGCTTGGAGCACTTGGTGTATGTATGCCAGACATCGTGCTAAGTGCTCTGTATGGATTAACTCCAGGAAGTAGAGGCTGACACTCCCTTTTCCCAGATGAGGAGGGCGCTTTGAGGCTGGACAACTGCAATCCTGGGCGAGTCCCATGGTGGCCTGAGCAGACTCCGCTCTCTCTTTCCACACCCAGAAGGCCCTGCGAAGTCACTTCTCTTTGCCCCATTCATACTTCACAGCCCTGACCCAGTCTCTCCTTCCCCAGGACGCCCAGGCGCACAAGCTCTGCCTGTTTGAAGGTGCCAACTTCAAGGGCAACACCATGGAGATTCAGGAGGACGATGTGCCCAGTCTCTGGGTCTACGGCTTCTGTGACCGCGTGGGCAGCGTGAAGGTCGCCAGCGGAACGTAAGAATCCCTCCTGTGGGCCCTCATCCCCTGCTTCAAGCTCAGACAGATTCGGACGCCGTTTCCCTTACAGGATGTGACATCAGACATACAGGAAAGGCCCCGGCTCCTCCTAAATTCTCTCTGTGCCAGTGGCTGGGATTCCACAAAGAGAGTTTCATCCCTCTGGGGAGTGGAGTCATTTGTTGACGAACTACATGTCAATGTAAACAGACCTAGCAAGTTGTTCTAAAAAGTGGGAAGATGGAGCGAATAGGGGCTTCTAACTCTGTATTTGGGTTGGAGGAATAATTAAGTGCAAGGGGCAGAGTTGACGTGAGTAGACGAGTCTGGATGTGTCTAGGGAAATGGAATATTCAGGGAAATTGTAGCCTCTAGGGACATGAGTAGAATGACATCTGAGAGGTGAGACTGTGTAATGAAAGGTCCTTAACCCCATCACTGATGCACTGTGGCACCTGGGTGAGCCACATGCCCTCTCTGTGACTCAGTGTTGCCATCTATACAATGGGCTCAGCAGACTCCTTATTCCGAAGGACTTCTGCTCTGAGCTCTCAGGATTTGAAGCTTTCAAAACAGAGCCCCATGTCCCCATGTCCATGAGAACACAGGGAAGGGCCGGATACCCGAAGGAGGTCACTTTATCGATGCCCCTGCCTCCAAACAACCATGCCAGACACCCCTGGTCTCCTCTAGGCAAATGTAAGGTGTCTACCTCTCCACCCCAGACTCTTTCTGAGCTCCTGTAACACCGTCAGGGCTCTGACCTTTTTCTTGCTATTTTCTCCTTCCCTGAAACCCAGTATCCCTGCATTCAAGCAATCTGAAATTTACTAAACATTGCCTGTGAGCCAGGCTCTGTGCTCAGCACACTGGGGGAGGCAGAGATGAAGAAGGGCCAGTTCCTGCCTTCAGGGGCCTTACTCAGTCTAGCAGGGAGATGTCAGTACACCTGTGAGATGATGTCCGACAATAATAGGTAAGAGATGGTCCCCACAGGAGGTCAGAGGAGGAAGGAAGGTTTCTGGGACCGGGGTATGTGTGCTGGAGTGGAGGGTGGGTCCGAGACTTATCTGGCAAGGCTGGAACTTAAATCAGACTTTGAAAGATGGGCAGGGGCTCTGGGAGAGGCCTGGAAAAACCCTCCCTGCAGAGGCAAGGACAGAATTAGAAATCAATCATGGATAATAACTGGTATTAATTGCTTACTGTGGACCAAGCACTGCACTAACTACCTTCAATGAATAGTTATTGAGTCTTTACAACACACCAATGAGGCAGGTATGTCATCACGCCCACTTCATAGATAGCAAGCTGGTGTTCTGATAAGTCATCTACCTAGTAAATGGCAGAGCTAGGATTTGAACCGATCATATCCGATACCAGAATGTGTGATCCCAACCGCTACACGCAAATTCACTTTCATACAAAGGAAACCATTTTTTGAAACAAAGCTCCCCCTTCTTATCTGCCTCATTGCTAACCAGTCCCCAAGCCCTATCTTCACTACCTTTAATCCTGTTCTCTGAGCTCTGGGTCACCACTTTCAGTGGGATGTGTATTAATCTCCCTACCATGTACATGTAACCCACTTAGTAAGTAATTTAGATGCATTTTCCCATTTGGCCCCCAAACACCCTAATAAACCAGCTCCCATGACCATCCCCACTTTCTAGAGGAGAAAACTGAGATCTGTCAGAGAGGTGAGATCACTGGCCAAAGCCAGCAGGAAGCCAGCAGGAAGGGGCAAAGCCAGGACAGAGGAGGCCCCGGTGAACCCAAGTCCAAACCCTCACAGGTGAGGGATGGAGAGCAGACTGGAGGGATGGATGGATGGATGGAGAACTGACTGGTCAAGGTGGGGGTCCAAGTGCCAGGTAGTGAGGCTAGCCATCTCCATGCTGTCCTTGCTTTCCTACCAGCTGGGTCGGCTATCAGTATCCTGGCTACCGCGGGTACCAGTACCTCCTGGAGCCTGGTGACTTCCGGCACTGGAATGAGTGGGGAGCCTTCCAGCCACAGATGCAGGCTGTGCGCCGCCTGCGTGACAGACAGTGGCACCGTGAAGGCTGCTTCCCCGTGCTGGCCGCTGAGCCCCCCAAGTGAGTCTACACACCACTCTTCTCTCGTGACCCACCCTTCCGGAGGCTCATCTTCCCCATGCAAATAAAAGTTCCTGAAGCCAAAATGTCTCCTGGGTCTGTGAACAGATGGATGCCTCAAGGTCCCCTGTCATTGCTGGCATGTGACTTCCTCTGTCTTGATAATTATAATAATAATCAAAACAGTGAGCACTGCTAAGTTCTTTACATTCTCTTAGTGTATCTTTTGGACTACTCTAGGAGGCCAGTATTATATAATTATTCCTATTTAAAAAGTGAGGACATTGAGGCTCAGAGAGGGAAAGTGACTTGCCCAAGGTCACACAGGTGTCAAGTCAAAATCTGAACCCAGGCAGTCTGGTTCCAGAGCCAGGCTCTTAAACAAATCTGTGTTTTCAAATTCTACTCCTTCAGGTACCACTCTCCTGATTTTTGCCTTCTCTGCTTACCACCTGTTTTGTTAGTTACTTAATATATTTATTTAAATAAATAATATTGTGTGCTTAAATGCACTGACTTGTAAGTAAAATTTGATAACACTACAGGATGTGGAAAACAGGCATCATATGGTATAGATAGAAAGCAGTCATATAAGTAAATACAATTTAAAAAGGCCAAGTATTGAATTCTCAGCAGACACCACCGCTTGCTGAAGGTTTTAGCCTGAATCCCGCTTGCTCTTTGACAAAATGGGTGATTAGCAAGCGTCAGAGAGAGGTCTGAAAGACACGCTTGCCCAAACTGACATGTTTCTCCCTGATTTAATCAAAGAAGAGTAAAAAGAGGCTTATTTCCTTGTATCTGATTTAGTGTTATTTAATCCTGGGTCCAAGTTCCACCTAGAATCATCTCTCCTGCTACAAATGGCACATGCCCTGCTCTGGAAATCTCCATCAGGCAGTATTGACTCCTGAGTCAACAAGTAGCATTGATTGATGTTATTAACCATTAATCTATGCAGAAAGCCTAGGGGAGCTGTTGCCATGGATACCTTCCTGGAGGAGGGGATATTTGAAGGGGGTCTTGAAGGATGGACTAGGAGCTTGCCTGGTGGCGAATGAGGGAGATGACATCCCAGGCAGAGCAAACAGTATGGTCCCTGCTACCCCATATGGCACCTTTGTGCAAATGATAAAAAGATGCTACTTCCTCAGGACATTTGACGGCCATCTGCCAGAAAGTATTGGAATAAATCTGTGATGTCTACGATGTCATTATGGTACCCTTGTGCAGTGCCCAACCTGCACAGCTGTACTCGGCAGCCGTGGAGCAACATGCGCAAAGGCACAGAGGCTGAGAGAGCTTGTGGTGGGTCCAAGCTTATTAAGGTGGGAGGAGTAGTTTGGTGGTTGTGTGGATGGATGTCAGGGGTGGGAAGGGAATGCTAAGTGTGGCAGAAGAGGAAGCCGGAAAGAAAAGTGGGGTCTCATGACACCCCGCTCCGTGGTTTTGCTGAGCTTCAAAGTTGAAGCACCACCTCCGATCTTACCTTCTGAGACATGCATTTTCCATCTTCTTCCCACCCTAGTTCTCCCAACATCCACTCTCCAGTTTGACCAGCATCTTGTGTTAGAAGACAGGCTGTCTTGTCTTGGACCAGAAGATAGGATTCCTGGGTAGGAATCAGGAGATAGGGGTGTCAGCCCTGCTCTACTGCTAGAAGCTACCAAGTGTTGGGCAAATCACTTCCACTCCCGGGGACTTATTCTTCTCATCTGTAAAATGACAGCTCCAATGTCCATCCAGCCTCAAGATTCTGATGCTGGGATTCTATGGTTCCAAAGTTCTGTGATTCTCCAAGATTCTGTAATTTATGTCTAAGTGTCCACTATTCTCTGATTCTGGTGTCAGGCTACATAGATTCCCATCCTCGATTCCTAAGGTGTGTGAGGGCAGCTCTAAAATTCTACTGTGGGGGAATCACACAAAACCAACTTTCACATTTCTTCAATGCTAAGACTTCATCGATGGCAAGATGCCCCATGATTTTATGATTTGAGAAAGAAAAAGAGAATTACTATCCATTCAAATATAACACAGCTGCTTTCTGATCACTTAGAATTTTTATTTCGTCCTTAATGAAAGAACTATTTTAAACTTATTTAGACATAACTTTTTCAGTGTGTGAATCTTGTGAGTCCTATAAAAGAAAAACACAATAGGGGACTTCCCTGGTGGTCCAGTGGTTAAGAATCTGCCTTCCAAAGCAGGGGACGCGGGTTCGATCCCTGGTCTGGGAAGTAAGATCCCACGTGCCGCAGGGCCTGCACGCCACAACTTCTGAGCCCACGTGTCACAACTACAAAGCCCACGCACTCTGGAGCCCGTGCGCCACAACGAAGAGCCCATGCGCCACAACTAAGACCCAATGCAGCCATAAATAAATAAATAAATATTTAAAAAAAGAAAAACACAATAGACATCCATCAATGAAGTGAGTCCTTAAGTTTTTTGCATTCATAGTCTAGACCTTCCAGATTGCTTTCAACTCAAAGCTGTTGATGTCCTTATTTTCTCACAGGTGTTATATAAAAAATATGCACATTAGCATTGCTGAAACAATATACACACTTGGCAAAACAAACCAACATAACTTGGAAGAAAATAACAAAGCAATTATTTTATATTTAATTTGTTTTATCCATACATTTATGTAACTTTTGCTACTGAATTTATGAATAAATAAAACACGGTAATAGAAAACAGAGAACAAATAAAAATTACAAGCAAAAATAAGTAACAAAGATAAAAAGAAACAAGTAAAAGAAAAGAACATCTAAAAGGGCCAGGAGTGTGACATGAGAGTTATAAGCCTATTGTTCCTTCCGTGGGTCCTGGTTCCAAAACGTCTCTTGAAATGTGAGCATCTCCCCACCTGGAACAGAATTTCAGAGCTTAAATATGTCACATATTTGCCTCAAAACAGAAACTTTCAGTTTCGACTTCATCAGGTGCTCAGCAGAAGTGATGATGGGTACGATGCTGGAGGATAGCAGTAGAGCTGGACTTGATTGGGTGGCCGTGGTGCCCACAGCCTTCTCGGGGGCTTCTCAGTGCTGTTTTGATTCTGCATGAGTTTTGCTGTAAACGCTGGCTTCAGGATGCAATGCCTGGGCAAGCTGGGACGTCACCATGTTTCCATGCTAGATCTCAGCTCATGAATCTTTGAGTCTCAGGCCTTTGGGAAAATAAAGCACCTTGGTTATGGAACATCATCTCGCACCCACAGTGACCGGAGGCAGCCCACAGCCTTTTGGGCATAGAGACATGGACACAAAGTCAGCGATGTGTGTGCAAGAGCAGGATGGGGACGGAAGGACCACCTGAGGCGTGATCCCTTTTGTGCCAGCGCTAGATGGTGATGGATACACAGCAACTGAGTTTTGGAAAGAGGGCATGGTGCCAGGGTGCCCTGAGGAGGTTCTAGAGAGATGAGCATATTTTTAGGGCCATGTTGCCATGACAGCCAGTCATCTGGATCAAGAACCCAAGATCAGGGTACTTTATGAAGCCTGGGTACCCAACTAGGAAGGATAACCCCACATCCTTCCAGCAAGAGGAGGGAACCTGCCCCTCTATCCTAGCTTCCTGCCTGCTGCTGGACCACCTCCTTCCCCCACTGTCCTGAGTTTGCATCTCAGCTCTGACATTTACTAGCTCTTGCCCTTGGTCGAGCCCAGTTACCTGATGGAGCCTCTGTTTCCTCATCTGTAAAACAGGAGTAATGGTAATAAAATCTTGGAGGTTGTTGGAAGGAGTAAATGATTAGCTTGAATGTAATTCTTATAAGGTGCTTAGAGCATAGCAAGCATCTGAATCATCATCGTCATCATCTTCTTGAATGTCAAGAGATGGAAAGGGGTTTACAATCCACGTGATTGATTGATTGATTGATTTAGCCATACCGTGCAGCATGCAGGATCTTAGTTCCCTGACCAGGGATCGAACTTGTGCCCCCTGCATTGAGAGCTCAGAGTCTTAACAACTGGACCACTAGGAAGTCCCAGAATCCACATGCTTTATGCTACATTTATTCTTCCTGCTTTCGATGAATATTGACTGAGGGGCTCCCATATGCCAGGCTTTGTCTAGAAGCTGGGGAGACAGGTTGGGGAAGAGAGAAGAGGCCCCTGACCCAGTTGTTCACAGGCTGGAGGAGCAAACAGTAATGAGCTCGTTCATCTGCCTTCAACGTCACATCAATTTCCCCGGCTGCCTGGTCCAGTGCCTGTCTCATCAGGACATTTGCCAGGGGTGGGGAGGTGGGGTTAGGCTTCCTCAAGGCGGGGACAGCCAGCTTGAGACCTGAGGGGGTTCGCTGAGTTGGGGTGCTGAGAGGAGAGGCGCAACCTAGAAACCAGGCGATCATTCTGGTCCCCTTCTTTAGCGCTGCCGCTGAGATCTGCCAGTTCTGTCTTCCAGACATCTCTGGAGCCAGAACACATCCCTATGTCCCCAGCCCCACCTGGGTTGACCAGCTTCCCCCGGAGAATTTTAACAGCCTCCAAACCAGTCTCCCTGCCTGTCCTCTTCTGCACAATAGCCAGAGGATCTCTGCAGAAAGCAAAGCTGGCACGTCCTTCCCCCGCTGAACGCCTTCCATATCTCTCCACCTCTGCAAGATAAAGTCCTGACTCCTTCTAGCCCACAAAGCCCCGCAGCATCAGCCCCCGCAGACCCCCGCAACCTCCTCTCACCCGCCCCACATCCTGTCCACTCTGCACTTCATGCAGGGCCCCTTGACAAAGGTCCTTCCTGCCAGACCTTTGCACCTGCGGGGCCCTGTGATTAGCACAATCTCCTATGAACCCTCAGCCGTGCTTCAGGCCTCAGTGTAAACACCCCCGGCCTCCCTCCTTGGACCAGGTTGATCACCCTGTTCCCAACTCCACCATGCTTGTTGGAGGGTCCAGATTACCCCAACTGGATGCAGGACCCTAGACCTCCTGTTACCTGCTGGCTCCCAACACCCAGCACAGGGAGCTCAGGAAATGCATGTTGCTAGAATGTTCTTAAACACATGCCCCATTCAGACCTCTTCCTTTGATCTCCATTTCTCCACCCAGAAAGGGACATTATAAAACATCCAGCAGGGCTACCCCATAGTGAGTCATACAAAGCCTGTGATATGTGCACAATAAACACTATATAACATTATTCCGTTGTTTCCAGGCCAGTAGCAGCTGGCTCCATGGAAGCAGGCGGTTTCATTTTGTCAGTTCCAGCACTTTGTACAGGGCAGGTACTATTTATTAGACATATAAATGAATGAATTAATGAGCTATGAATAAACACATGGTTGGCCATGGACAAAATACTTCATATCTGTATGTCATCTTTTCCTTATCTGTAAGATGGGGATGATAATAGACCTCTCACAAGGTTATTAAAGGTTTAAGTGTGTAAATATAGAGTGCTTAGAGCAATGCCTAAATAGTATGTAATTATATAGATATACTATAAAGGTAATTATATATATATATGCATTTGCTGTTATGGTGGTAACTACTATAGAAATTTATTTTATTTTTTGTTTTAATTTTTTTAAATTAATTTATTTTTGGCTGTGTTGGGTCTTCGTTGCTGCGCGCGGCATTTCTCTAGTTGCGGCGAGCAGAGGCTACTCTTTGTTGTGGTGCGCAGGCTTCTCATTGCGGTGGCTTCTCTTGTGTGGAGCACGGTGGCTTCTCTTGTTGTAAAGCACGGGCTCTAGGCGCGTGGGCTCAGTAGTTGTGGCTCGCGGGCTCTAGAGCACAGCCTCAGTAGTTGTGGCACATGGGCTTAGTTGCTCCGTGGCATGTGGGATCTTCCGGGACCAGGGCTCGAACCCGTTTCCCCTGCGTTGGCAGGCGGATTCTTAACCACTGCGCCACCAGGGAAGTCCTAGAAATTTATTTTAAATAGGTAATATATACAAATGGTAAAAAAAAAAAAAAAAAAAAATTCAAAAAGAACAAAGGTTCACAGTGAGAAGTAAGCCTTCATCCTTTCCTCCCCTTCCTTCAGGTATTCAATGCATATGCATATGATGCATAGATAGATCTATTATCTTCCCAGTTTTACAGACGGAGAAACAGAGGCACAGAGAGGTTGGACCGAGTTGAGCTCTACCAGCCTGGAGTTTTATTTTATTCTTATCTAACAGGGTTTCTCAACCCTGCACTACTGACATTTTAGGCTGGATGGCTTTTGGTTGGCAGGGTGGAGGGCTGTCCTGATCATTGTACGATGTTTAGCAGCATCCCAGGCCTCTATCCACTAGATTCCAGTAGAAACGTATCCCCTCCAACCCCCCAGTTGTGACAACCCAAAATGTCTTCAGACATTGCCAAATGTCTCCCTGGGAGGTTGGTGGCCCGCAGGGCGAAATCACACCCTCCTTGAGAACCAGTGATGTATATGAATTGTATGATAGCCCTTCCCAGTTTTCCTTTTGTTTCCTACAGACAGTAGCATTAAAACTCTCTGCTCAGGGTCTAGTTTTCTTCTTTTACACCACTTCTTGGCGATCATTCCACTCCCCTGCTTGTAGACAGAGGGAACTTCTCTTAAGCAGAGTAGTAGCAGGGGGTGGGGAAAGCGATGAGCTGCCCGCCCTGTGGGTAAGCCGGCCGGCCGACCAGAGTTTCCGGGGCGGGCAGTCAGCTGCCATGGACGCCCCGCCCCACAGCGCGGTCTGGAGGCGGGACGGGGGGCGCGGGGAGCGGCCGTGGGCGGACCTGGGGGCGGGACCACGTCTCGGACCGCCCCCGTGCGACGTCACGGCGCCATGGTCCCGCCTCCCCCGGCCGGGGCGGCTGGCGAGCGCTGAGTCGCTGGGCGCGCGGGGCTGCCGCGCCGTGCCTCTCGTGGTAGGTGTCTCCGGGGCAGCGAGGGGGGGGCCTGGGCTGCAGCTCCCGGCAGGGGGCCGCCTGCGGGTCGGCCTCGGGCGGCGGGGAGCCCTCGGCCCTCGCAGCTTCTCCCCGGGCCCGGCGCAGCTGCTCGGGTTCCGCGGCTGGGTGCTGGTAGGGAGGCGGCGCGGGCGGGCGGGAGGTTCGCGGATTCTCACCCGCCCGGCGCTGCGAGCGCTTTCCCCCGGGTGCGGCGGACACCCGGCCCCCGTGACCGCGATTCTCGCTTCGGACCTTGCGCGGGGGAGACGCTCAGCGTGCGTGTGTTTTGGGGGGGAGGCGGCGTGTCTCCGCTGTCTGAGCCCCGGACCCCTCCCCGGCGCGCCCCACACGCGGGCGCCTGGACGCGCGGGGGACGCGTTGAAGTTAACTTGCAGCTGCTGTGGAGTTACGAGGCGTATCTAAAGTGAAGGGGTTGGGGGTAGGAAATCGCTGCCTGGGGAGGGGGGCGCCGAGAGCATGGGATAGGGGCAGCCCTGGTGAACTTGGGGGTCACCCGCAAGGAGGGGGGGCGGAATTTGACCAGAGGATCCCACCGCCCAGTAACCTCCCCTTCTCAGTGTGCACAGCTGAACGGGAGATGCCTTGTGAAGCTGGGACGTGAGTGGCAGCAAGGGAAAGGGGGCTTGGTCACCAAGGTTGGGCACGCCTGACCTGGCAAAGCCTGTTATTATTATGTGGGACAGAGGTCGAGGTCTGGCTTTTCCACTCAAAGGCTGGTCCCCTCGGGAGGAAGGGTGGGAACCATCCGATTGAGTGCAGTAGTTAGAAGGGCTGATCACCTTGTCTACTTCCCCTTTTACAGACGGGGAAACTGAGGCTCAGAGAGGTCTTGTGCCCACGGCCCTAGGTCCAACAGCTAGGATGTGGCAGAGCTGAAACTCACCCTTATGTGGCAGAGCTGAAACTCACCCTTAGGACCCCTGACTTTATGCGTCTTATAGAGGTGTTGGGGCAGGAGGGCTGGTAAACTCCTACTCATCCTTCAGAAGCCTCCTTGGGCAGCACCTCCTCCTGGAAGCCTTCCCTGGCACTCCCCAGGCATTGTTGGGTGCTTCGTGTTTTGAATCCCACAGATGTATCTGGCCCTTTCCCTCACTTATTAACCTCTTTGCAGGTCTGTCCCCCATTCTGGGCTGTGGGCACCTCTCCCCATATCCCATCTCAAATCCCTTCATTCAGCTGCGTGTCTAGATGGTTAGGCCAAGCTTCTGTGTTTGGACAAATTTTGGTGTGACTCACTCTGGTTTAGTAGTGATGTGGCCTGGGCGAGTCATTCCCCCTCACTCAGCCTCAGTTTCCATGACTGTGAAATCGGGTTTATTGTGTCATTTATAAATGAACCGTTTTAACTCTTCGAATCCCAATTGTATAATATTGATACTATTATTTACTTAATATATATATCACCTTTTTTAAAATCTCATGTAATTTTTTTATAGTAGCCTTATTGCGATGTAACTCATATGCCTTACAGTTCACCCTTTTAAAGTATTTAATTTAGTGGTTTTTAGGATTTTCAGAGTTGTGCAACCGTCACCACTGTCTAATTTTAGAACATTTTCATCACCCAAAAGGAAACCCTGGGCCCATCAGTGGTCACTCCCAGTCCCCCCACCCCCCCACCCCAGCCCCTGGCAACCACTAATCTACTTTCCACCTCTGTGGATTTGCCTGTGCTGGACATTTCCTATAAATGGAATCATGCACTACGGCCTTTTGTGATTGGTGCTCTTCATTTAGAATGTTTCCAGCGTTTGTCCCTATGCTAGTATGCAGTACTTCATTACTATTTTATTTCAGCATTTCATTCTTTTTAGTGGCTGAATAATATTCCATTGTATGGTTATACCACATTTTATTTATCAGTTGTTGGGCATTTGGGTTGTTGCCACTTACGGGGCTGTTAAGAGTAGTGCTGCTGTGAGCATTCGTGTACAAGTCATTGTGTGGCGTATGTTTTCAGTTCTCTGGGGTACAGCCCTAGGAGTGGAATTGGGGGGTCATATGATAATTCTGTGTTCCACCTTTTGAGGAACTGCTAAAACATTTTCCAAAGCAGCTTCACCATTTTATAATCCCAGCAGCAGCAGATGAGGGTTGGGGTATAATCTTAAACAAATTTAGTCTTCAGCAGTCCTAATCTTTGAAATCACTGGCTTTGATGTGCTAGTTAGAAATTAACGTACATGAAATTAACGTACATGAAACTAACACACATGAAATTAAACTCCTCCTTAGCAGAGTAACTGGGAATGCCTCTGGAACCATCAGTTAGGGAAACAGATCAAGCCTGTGGGCCTCTTAGCTGAGGTACGTGTGCACTGTGTCCCTTCTGTTCCTGAGCGGGACCAGAGGAGGCCATGAGGAACCCAGGGGCTCACAGTGGCCAACCCAGGACCCAGCACAGGATCTGGTGGTGCCTTTAGGGACCTCTGCATGGGATGAAGGTAAAGCGGGGGCGGGGACAGCTCAGACCTTCCCACACCAGGTCAGCGGGGGTCCTTTGACAGCTGAGGCTCCATGTGGAGGCCAGGGAGACCCTTGGTGGGTTTCCTAGACTGCAGCCCTAAGGGAAGGCCTGTCCCTTGGCTCGGAAGTGGGGTCTGGTCCTGCCTGTGTTCCACCCGCTACACTATGCTCATTCTGAAGGTGACCTCCTCTGGTGGCCATGTGGTTCCCTTAGATATACCCTAAGTGAGCCACTGCTTATTTCCAGAGCTGCCACCCCTAGGCCTGAGGACAGCAGTCCTGAGCGACAGATGCCCCACCCGTGACACGCTGGACACACACACACCCCCGTCCCTCCTCTCGGGTGTCGTCCCCCCACCTGGGACGCCCACCTCTTCCCACATGCTCTTTGCCTTCCATGAGGCCAGGCTGCAGGGAAGATCCTTGGTCAGAGGGTGGCAGCATCACAGGATAACAAAGGGGCTTGAAGGTCATCGTTCTTCACGAGGTTCAACCTATAACCTGCTGGTTCGGGAACTTCAACCAGCCTTGGGCTCTGCGTTCCCGGGTCCCAGCCACCGGCCTCCTCCCACCTGGGCAGCTGCCCTTTGGGAGGGCTGTGGAGACCAGGCCTTCTGGTGGCCGTGTCCAGCCCCTCCTGCTTTATTCACTGTGCATACTTTCACTCTCTTGGCCTTTTAAAGTCCCGATTTCCTGTGCACGAAGAAGGCAGCCTGGGGAAACGGAAACAGGGTTGAGGAGGCTAGTCAAGGGGCTGCCCCTTGCTGGGCCTCAGTGTACCCTGCTGGGGAATGGGCATGGACTGAATGCAGTACCACTTTGGGAATCATAAAGTGTTCAGATGCTTTATCGACGTGACTCTGTGGATCAATTTGTAGCAGGAGTGGCAGGTCAGAAGTGGCTGGTATTGACGACTTGAAAGCCCGGGTGTGGCCTGTGTGGCTTTGATTTGCCCTGTGGCGGCGTGGAAGCTTCTCTGGGTAGCTGGCTCCTGGCCTCCCCACTTAACGCCCGTTCCTACTGCCTGCAAAGCCCCTTGCTCTCTGCAGACACATCCACCCTGAATGGGGCTGCTCCAGAGAAGGTTCTGGGATGCCTGCCCCTTCCCATGCCCCTGCTTGGGTCTCCTCCACCCTGGGCTGCTGCGGCCCGAGGACGATTTGTGGGAATGATTCATTCAGAGCAGCCCGAGAGCTGGGCCAAAAATTGCAGGGAAGGACCGAAGAGGGCAGTGCCCACGTGCCCTGGGGGACATCTGGGGCTGCCGCCTGGAGAAGCTGCTTGTTATCCTGCATGCTCAGAAGGTGGGCAGCAAGGGCAGGGCAGCTGCCCTGGCTGCCAAGTGAATTTTGCATCAACCAGACTTTTGACCCACGTGGCTGTAGCCAGAAGGTGGGCAGGTGGCCAGAAAGTGGGCTTGGGTGATAGCATCCTCCAGGGCTCAGGCCTGTGTTAGAATCCGGCCAGTCCACTTAGGGGCAATGGGTCTGGGTTCCCTAGCTGCCTTCCTATGCCTCAGTTTTCTCATCTGCAGAATAGAAGCGCAAATGGGACCTACCTCCTGCAGTTGTTGACGGGAGGGATTGGGGATAAAGTATTGCGGTTGGCCAAAATATTCGTTCGGGTTTTTCCGTAACATTTTTTTTTCTTAATTTTATTTTATTTATTTATTTTTATTTTTGGCTGCATTGGGTCTTCATTGCTGCACACAGGCTTTCTCTAGTTGTGGCGAGCGGGGGCTACTCTTCATTGCGGTGCGCAGGCTTCTCATTGCGGTGGCTTCTCGTGTTGCGGAGCTTGGGCTGTAGGCGCACAGGCTTCAGTAGCTGTGGCACTCAGGCTCCGTAGTTGTGGCTCGCGGACTCTATAGCGCAGGCTCAGTAATTGTGGTGCACGGACTTAGTTGCTCTGCGGCATGTGGGATCTTCCCGGACCAGGGCTTGAACCCATGTCCCCTGCATTGGCAGGCGGATTCTTAACCAATGCGCTACCAGGGAAGTCCCTTTCCGTAACATCTTATGGAAAAACTCAAACGAACTTTTTCGCCAACCTAATACCTACCCTTCTATCGGGCAAAATGCAAGGCCCCAAGGTTAGACAGGATCTTCGGAGACACTTGAACGTGTCCCTTTGTGAGCCTCGGCTTCCCCATCTGTCCAGAGGCAATAATTATAAATAAAATGTCAACAGGGCTTACTGGGTGCCAGGCAATGTTCTAGGTACTTTATATACTTGAACTCATTTAATTCTCCCAGCAGCCCTCTGAGATGTATACGCTGAGGCACAGAGAGGTGAAGTAATTTGCATAAGGTCACCCAGCTAGGAAGTGGGAGAGACAGGGTTTGAATCCAGAGTCTACACTCTTAATTTTCATCTTACCCCCTTCTTGATACCCTGTCTCAATGCCTAGCACACAGAAAACGCTCAGAAAATGTCAGTTGCTATTATTACATTATTATAGAATTATTCTTACATATTATATGATTGTAAAATTATGTTATTAATAATTGTTCATCCCTTTTCCTGCCTCTTTGCCCACATTCTTTCCTGGACGGACAGAACAAGCAGGGTTCTTGGCTTGTGAAGACTAGATTCCTACCCCCCTCCCCAATGTCCCCCCACTCCCCCCACTCTCATGAGCAGTTGGGGGCTGGACAAGAGCTTGGAGGCAACTGAGTCCCAGCTGTGCTTCCACATTGCTGTGTGACATTGGGCAAGGTGCTTCCCCTCTCTGAGACTCAGTTTCCCCACCTGTGGAATGGGCAGGTAGGGCTGTAGCAAGCTGCTAGTCAATGGCTTTGCCCTGCAGGTTGGTTTTTGTGTAGCTCCCACAGTGCTGTATTTTATTTTATTTTAATTAATTTTTATTGGACTGTAGTTGCTTTACAATGTTGTGTTAGCTTCTGCTGAACAGCGAAATGAATCAGCCATACATATACACATATCCCCTCCATTTAGGACACTACCAGTGCATTAAGTAGAGTTCCGGGTGCTATACAGTATGTTCCCATCAGTTGTCTATTTTATACATAGTATCAATAATGTATATGTGTCAATCCCAATCTAGTGCTGTACTTTTTTTTTTTTTTTTTTTGCGGTACGCGGGCCTCTCACTGTTGTGGCCTCTCCCGTTGCAGAGCACAGGCTCCGGACGCGCAGGCCCAGCGGCCATGGCTCGCGGGCCTAGCGCTCCGCGGCATGTGGGATCTTCCCGGACCGGGGCACGAACCCGCGTCCCCTGCATTGGCAGGCGGATTCCCAACCACTGCACCACCAGGGAAGCCCCTAGTGCTGTATTTTAAAACGAGAAAACATTCAAATATTTTTAGAGAATAATTCCAGTGTCTCACTTCTTATGGAAACTCAAGAGCTTGGGCCAAACTAGAGTGGCTTGAAGCTGGCGTATCGATGGCCTGGGCTGTCCTGGTCGCTCCCCACGGTCCCCTGGCCCCGAGAGCCCCCTGGCCCAGTGCACGCCTTCAGGGCTCTGAGGACACCAGGGACCTGCCTGGGTGTCACTTGAACAAGCAGATCCGTTGCTTTAAAAAATAATATAGGGCGTCCCTGGTGGTGCAGTGGTTAAGAATCTGCCTGCCAATGCAGGGGACACAGGTTCGAGCCCTGGTCCGGGAAGATCCCACATGCCGCAGAGCAGCTAAGCCCGTGCGCCACAACTACTGAGCCTGCGCTCTAGAGCCTGTGAGCCACAACTACTGAAGCCCACGCACTACAGCTACTAAAGCCTGAGCGCCCTAGAGCCCATGCTCCGCAACAAGAGAAGCCACCGCGATGAGAAGCGCACACACCGCAATGAAGGGTAGCCGCTGCTCACCGCAACTAGAGAAAGCCCACGCGCAGCAACAAAGACCCAACACAGCCAAAATGATTAATTAATTATTTAAAAAAGAAAGTTAAAAAAAATTGATATATTTTTTGAACCACTGGTTTTGATGTTCTCCAAGAGTCTTTCCAGCTCTGCTTTTCTAGGTTATTGGAGGCTGTCTGAGGCCTCTGATACCTCTTCTGCCACTGTAAACCCTCAAGGCTTTTAACACATCCTTGTCCCCATCCCACACTCCCCGGGTGAGGAGCCCCTGTCTCTGGGCCCCAGGGTCCCGCCTTACCTGGTCCAGGTCCCTGCTTAACCCACAGAGCTATTTGGGGCCAGCCGAGGTCCCTGTGCCATGAGCACTGGCGGGTGTGTGTCTGTGTACCAGCGCATCCACACCAGCTGCACAGCTGCTGGGACACCATCCCATACCCTCTCCCTGTCCTCACAGGGTACCAGGGAGACATTTTTGTTATTGACAACTCCATTTCCTGGAAACTGAGACTCGAGTCACTTTCCCGAGGTCACACAGGCCTGAAGTGACAACACCGGGATTCGAACCCAGATCTGCCCAACTCCACTGGCTGCCCGAGCGAGTCATCCATCCATCCCATCACTGCACGGAGAGCCGCGGAGTGATGTCTGCAGTAATTGGCGTGTCCCCTGCACCTGGCCCTGGGCCTGGGTCGTACTGGGCACTCAGTAACTTGCTGAATAGGGACATGCTACAGGTTCTCAGCTAGAGGCTGGGTGCAGGATTCAGGAAGCCACCAGCTCCCACTTTTTCCGCAGTGCACCTTCTGGTGGAGGCAGCAAACAAGAAAAAGGGTAAATCACATCTCTGACCCGAGGTGCTGAGCTGGGAAATTGGGGACCACACCTCTCAAACTTCTAAACACTTTCACGAATCCCGTAGAGCTCTTGCCAAAGTGTAGATTCTGATTGAGTCGGGTGGGGACAGGGCCTATGACTGCCTTTCTTGCCAGCTCCTAGCAGGCTCCAGTGCTGCTTGTCTAAAGACCACACTTGGAGCAGTGACAGCCTATATCAGAGGTCAGGAAACTACAGCCCCTGGGCCAAATCCGGCCCATTTGCTTGTTTGTGTAAGTAAAGTTTTATTGGAACACAGTCACGCTTTTACTTACATTTTGTCTCTGGCTGCTTCCATGCTACAACAGCAGAGTAGAGTAGTTCCAACAGAGACCCTGTGGCCCACAGGACTGAAAATACAATTATTGGGCCATTTACAGAAAGTCTGGCAGTCTCAATCTACTCATCTCTTGGGTTCCTTCAAGTAATAATATTTTGTGATTTGGTGAGTAGAAGGTGGTAATAAAAAGAATGATTGCAGTTAACATTTGAGGACCTCCAGGGTCCTTAGCTCTTTATGGGTAGTTCACTGCTGTATCCATTTTATAGGTGAGAAAACTGAGGTTCATAGGGATTGGGTCGCTGGCCCAGAGACTGGGGGGCCAGGAGCTGGGTGAGGCCGGTTGGAACCAGGTCAGCTCATTCTTTTTACATGAGAGCTTCTGCCTGGACATTTTTTACGGAGCACAGAGAAGCTTTTGTTTTGATTTCAACCCATCCAGGGGTGCTCAGATACCTTCATTTCTTTATTTGTCCTTCCATTGAGTCAACAAATACCCTCGCAGCCCATACTGGGAGTTGGGGGCCTTGCTGAGTCCTGAGAAGATGTGGGGGATGCCTAGCCCTTCGCCTTGCGGTGCAGGAGGCCATGCAGGCTGCTAAGCACTTTGAGGGACATTGACACAAGAATGGGAGGCAGTCAGGGAAGGCTTCCTGGAGGAGGCGGTATAAATTTACCAATAGGAGTTAGCTGGGTAGAGGAAGGCAGGAAAGGTTTTCTAGGGGAAGGGAACCACAGCCACAAAACTGTGGGCTTTGTAGGTTAGAGTTCACGGCACTGAGATTTTAGTATGTTTGCCTGTGTATGTTGGGGGTGGGAGGGTGTTAAAATTGGCCAGGTCAGAGAACCTGGATTTTACCCTGGAGAATGAAAAAGAGTTTTCCTCTCCAAGTCCCCCTCTACCCTCTGATGACTCCCTGGACAGTCTTCACTAGGTGCTACCTCGATGTTTCTCTCCAGAGTCCTGTGGATTAACAAAGAGCAGACCCCCACTGGGCCCCCCGGGGGTCCTTGGGCAGGCGGCAGTCTCCAGCTAGAAGGCAGAAGGATCGCTTCCTTTGCGTGTGTTTTTGCAGTTACTTTTTAATTAGAGCGTGTTTTTAATTTAAGCTGGGGAGTAGAGTTTCCTTTGAAAATGTTTTAACGATATTGAATCCATCTAACAAAAAAAGTAGGTGAGAGTAAAGGGGGTTCTGGCTGTAGCCAGCGTCATGAATGAAGGTGGTCTTCAGCAGGTGGGAATTTGGGGAGCCCTGTGGCAGGAGGGGGCCAGACCAGCAGCAGCCTTCCTCTTAATATTCTGCTCTTTCTCTGAAGCCGCAGGGGCCTTGACCTGGGGTGGGGGTGGGGAAGGACTCCGTTAGCCATGGTGGTGCAGGCGCGGGTCCTGGTTCTCGCTGGGCAGCTGGGGTTCCTGTTCCAGGCTACTCCCTCTCCGCGTCTTGCTCCTCCTCCACGCCCTGTGTCTGTCTTCGTCTCTGTTTTTGTTGCTCCCTGTCTGTCTCTCCGATCCCTGTCTCCCTCTTGTTTACGTCTCTCCCCTGACTGTCTCCCCTGTCTCTGTCTCCCTTCATCGCTGTCTCTCCTTGTTTCTCTCTCCCCACATCTCTCTCCCACCTCTGTCTCTCCGCATCCCTGGTTCCCCCATCTCTATCCCTGTCTGTCTGTCGTCTCCCTCCCCCACCTGCACTGCTTCCCCTTCTCCCCACACGCACACACCCTAACACCGCTCTTCCTTGTTTTCCCTTCCTCCATTTCCGTCCCACTTCCTTTGGCCGTGAGTGATATCCTGCCTCAGAACCATCAGGGCCCTTGCAGAGCCCGGGGACACGGCCAAGCATCCCCAGTGGAAGTGTGGGAGACTTGGTGTGGGCCACATCCCCGGTGAAGAGAGGGAGATTAGGAGGTCTGTGGAGGCCATGCCACAGTCCAGGGTTTGGAATCCAGCCCTGGCCCCGGGCCCTTCGCCCGGCCCAGCTGGCCCCAGGGCCGTGGGGGCCCGGGGTGCGGAGAGGAAGCCTGGGTTACAGCAAGAGGGCTGAATGCCGCTTTGGGTTTGATCGAGGATCCTGGCTCCCAGGAGTAGGTGTGAGGCCCACGGCATGTCGCCTTCGCCCTTCCTTGGGCCACCGAGAGGCTGTGAGCTCCATGGGCAGGCACCAGGCAGTGTGTCCTTGGCTCCCCTTGAGCACACAGTAGGCCAGCAGTGCATATTTAAGGGCTGAGAGTTTGGGGGAGCATAGCCAGCTTAGAGGTTGGGTCCAGCCCCTTCCTTTCGCCAATGCAGGAACTGATGTCTAGAGAGTTGAGGTGATTTGCTGAGGATCATGCAGACAGGTTTGGAGCACAGAGCAGAGTCTGGGTCCCCGACCCCCAGCAAGACAGGGAGAGCAGGTGGGTGCTCTGGTGGCCCTCTGTAGGTGTCCTGTGAAAAGCACCTCTTAGGAGGCGGGAGACTCGGGTTTGAGGCCACCTTGCCCTCCTGCTGGGGGACCCTGGGCAAGCTTTTCCTCCCTGGAGGTCCTCTCTGTCTCTACACACCCTCCAGGTGATGATGCACAGTCCTGAGGATTGCAGCCGGGGTCGGGTCTCTGGGGTCAGAGCTGCTGACCTCACAGCGGGTGGACAGCGTGCTTGTTCTCAGCAGGGTCTGTGGCTGCCCTGGCCTTGGGAACCTCAGTCCTCTGGTTATGTGTTGCCTGGTCTGCGTCACAGGGAGGATGCTGTTGTAATCACAGGCCTATTGTGGGTTCGCTGGGGAAACCCAGAAGGAGAAGACGTAGCTCCCTGTTGCCTGCAGAGGAGATGGGATACTCCTCCTCCCCCAACTCCAGGCCCCGAGATCGGCCCCCGCCCGCCTCTCGCCTCCCCACCCCTTGTGAGAGGGTTCCTGGTGGTGCAGTGCCTTTGAACAAGCAGCAGCACCCCCTGGAGGGCTTGTTCTACACAGCTTGCTGCACCCCATACCCAGAATCCCCCATCCAGCAGGTCTGCAAGGGGCCCGAGAATTTGCATTTCTTACCGGTTCCCAGGTGCTGCAGGATGCAGCTGTCTGGGAACCCAGTTCGAGAACCACCATGGTAGTGCATGCTCTAAAACCAGGCAGTGTAGGCTTAAGACCCTGCTCCACTATCTCCCTGCCTTGAGCTCTCAGACGAGGACTTACCTCTCTGTGCCTCGGCTTCCTCGTCTGTAAAATGGGATAATAACAGCACCGGTCTCGTAGATTAGCTGTGAGAATTAAATGAGCTAATACGTGTATACTGCCTAGAACAGTGCCCGGGCACGGAGTAAGCGCTATATCCATGTTTGCTGTTATTACAATTACTGTTGTTGTTATTTTTATTACAATTATAATTTCGCTTCTCCCCCACTCCCACCCCCAGACTTCTGCTTACGGGGAATCCTTTGCCGGTCTCCTAATTTCCAGCGCAAATTCACACCTCCAGGCCTCTGTGATCAAGCTCTGCCCTCCCCCTGGGGTGCTTCCCCTCCCCTCTGCACCTGCTAAAACGCAGCCCATCCTTTTAGACTCAGCACAGATTCCTGCTTGGGCCTCACCACGCCCCCCACCCCCCACCCCCCCACGGCCCAGCCAGAATCCACAGCCTTCTGACTTCCCTGATCACATGACTTACTTCCCTAATCCAGCTCTCACTTCATTCAGCCCGTCATCCAGTTACTTGGGCATCAGTCTCCCGTGGTGACCCACAAGTTCCCTCAGATCCGACTTCTCCAGGCTTTGATGGCACGAGGAAGGTCCCCTTGGAAACGTTACCCCCAAAGTACAGCCTTGATGTGTTTCAAGAAGGCCGGCCCCACCGGCAGCCTCCCAGGTTGCGAGGTGGAGCCCTGTGTTGGATGTGAGATTTCCCTAATTCGTAAGAGTATGAACTTGGCGTCTGAAAGCCCCAGTTCACATCTGAGTTTTACCATTTAGTGCTGTGCCGCCTTGGGTAATTTTCTTAGTTATTTGTACCCTTCACATCTTCAGTTTAAAGTGACACTATCATCATTGATGTCAGTAGGTTTTTGTGAGGATTCAGTGGGGTCTCATTTATGCAGCGAATATTGAGTACCTTCTGTATGCCAGACCCCGTGCTAGGCACTGGGGATCCAGCAGTGAGCGAGACACACCATCTCTGCCCTTGGGGTGCTGACGTTTTAGGGGGAAAGACAGATGCACAGGGAGATGTATTAGGGTTCGCCAGAGAAGCAGAACCAATGGGACCTATATAGAGAGACAGACGTATTTTTTTATTTTTGCGGTACGCGGGCCTCTCACTGCTGTGGCCTCTCCTGTTGCGGAGCACAAGCTCCAGACGCCCAGGCTCAGAGGCCATGGCTCACGGGCGCAGCCGCTCCGCAGCATGTGGGATCTTCTCGGACCGGGGCACGAACCCACATCCCCTGCATCGGCAGGCAGGCTCTCAACCACTGCGCCACCAGGGAAGCCCGAGAGATGTATTTTAAGAGGAGATTTATTACAGGAATTAGCTCACCCATTTATGGGGGCCGAGAAATCCCATGATCTGCCATCCGCAGGCTGGAGACCGAGGAACGCCGGTGGTGTAACTCAGTCCAAGTCTGAAGGCCCGAGAACCAGGAGCATCTGTGTGTGAGGGCAGGAGATGGTTGTCAAGCAGGTGCATCTCCAGCAGAAAAAGAGCAAATTCCTTCCTCCACGTTTTTGTTCTCAGTCGATTGGACGATTCCCACCCACATTGCTGAGGGCGATCTTTACTCCGTCTAACAATTCAGACGTTAATCCTTTCCAGAAACACCCTCACAGACACACCCGGAATGTTTGACCAGCTATGTGGGCATCCCTTAGGTTGCCCATACAATTAACAGGTTGACACATACCATTAACCGTCACAGGAGAAGGACAGGAATCACAGTGGCATTGTTCCAGGAGGATGTGCTGGGAAGGAGGTGGTCCGTGTGAAGAACTCTGGGCACAGTCTGGCAAATAAGAGGCCCTCAGCAATTGGTCAGCAATTGGTAATTGTGATTATTGCTGTTGTTATTACCGTAATTATTAGAGGAGATGAGAAGGGAAGGGAGGTGTCATAGGAAGAAGGTATAGTGTCAGTGACAGTATAGGGACAAGAAGGCATTTGGTGTCACAATCACGGTATTCGTAGCCAGTGTTTACTGATGCCCCAGTGTGTGCCAGGTATTCCGCTGAGGGCCTCCTAGGGACAGAAGTCATCTCACCCTCCAGGGAGGTGCATTTTTATCCCCATTTTCAGATGAGGGGAATTGGGCCTCTTATCTGGGGAAGTGGAGGGATGGGATTTGAACCCGGCCCTTCTTCGGGGGGCCTGCGGGCTCCATAGGTGAGTGGTGGGAGGTGAAACTGGTGGGGCCGGGGCAGGTGGGGAAGGCTGGACTCTTGCCTTGAACCGAGGTCGTTTAGCATGTCTTCCTGCTGGAGACCCTGGGTGGTCCTGGGCTGCTTGGGGCGGGGAGGTCCACAGCACATCATCTTCTCATCTTATGGTCCAGAAAAACCAGTGTGGGGTAAAGCCCCACACGGATGGGTGAGAAGGGATGGCTCTTCCCTGGCCCGCTTCTGCTGAGGTCGGCTGGTGGGTGGCAAGTTCCCCATGGGGCTGGGGGTGTGGCAGGAAGTGGTGGGCACAGCCAGACCCATGGCGGAAAGCCCACGTTGTGGAGGGTGAGGACACCCAGGTGTGTGCTCCTTTACTGAAAGGATGTGATCGCTTGCTGTCACTGTCTCCCAGCTCTGCTGTCTGGGACCTTCTCCACTTAGGACTAGGGACAGCAGGAGCCCAGATGAAGCGGGTAATGAGGACTCAAGAGGTTTCTCTGTGTCTCCATCCATCCATTTCTCAAATACCTAAATCCCTGTGACTTGCCAGTTTCTGAGCAAACAGCTGCATCGTTATCTTTTTGTATGCGATGTCATTGACCCCTCACAGTGACCCATGAGGCAGCCATCGAGAGGAGCTCTCATTTGGTGGAAAGATGGGGCTTTTGGGTCAGACGCACTTGAGCTGGCTCGTGCACAAGCTGTGAAACCTTGGGCCAGCCCCTTCCCCTCTCTGGGCCTCAGTTTCCTCACCTGTAAAATGGGGATCATATTAGTGACCATGTCTTGAGTTCCTGGCACGATTATAGATAAGGTTATGTGGTGCCTGATGCATAGACATGCTCAGTAATTCACAGCGATCAGGATTGTGTTGTTCGCCCATTTTATAGATGAGGAAACTGAGACTCAGAGAAGTTCAGGGACTCTCTCCACCGCATCTTGCTCCCTGGCTCTGTTCCTATTGATGTCTGGGCAAGTCTGCAGATTCAGATACTCTCCAACAAGGTCCCAGGCCCCCTCAGAGCCCCAAACCATTTTCCTTCAAGGAAAGGCCATTCACTCACTCTGAATCTGGCTTCCAGAAGTCGGTGGACTGTGAGGAGACGGTTCTCCTCATGGGTTCCTCCCTTTGATTTTTGAAGTGTTCCTGTTCTGAGCAGCTCTTGAAGCTCTTTGAAATTCTTTCTCTTCCACCTGCTTCAGGAGCACGTGAGAGGGAGGAGGGTCTCCCAGTCCTGGGCTGTGTTTGTCCAAGAGGGAAGCAGCAGGGCAGGTTGATGTCCCAGGAAACTAGATCCCCAGGGATGTGCTGCTTGCAGATTGTGCTCTTAAGACCCCCACCCGAATCCCACCCCTGTCCCCCGCTCAGATGCCCTAAAGATCACCTGGACGAAAGACCTGTCTTATCTGGGAACATTACATCAGCAAGTATTTATTACCCGCTTGCTTTGTTCTTGGTCAAGCCTTTCTACCTTTTTGGCTGTCTGCCACTGCAAAACCTCTGCAACAAAGAAATGCAATCAGAAAAGCCATAAACTACAATTAAGGGGCAGGGGAAGGGGGAAGTTAATCAAAGACTTTCTAAGCATGAAGTATCAGAGCAACCTTCTGACCTCTGCTAAGGATATTCTCTGGTTAGTTCTGCTTGAGGAAAACTCAGATCCACACCCTTGGGGCAGAAGTGAGAGTGGTTAGCTGGCTCCAGCCATCACTGTGAGTCTTCAAATAAAACTTTGGAAATCAATGTTGCTTAGATTGTCAAAACAAATTTTTTAAGAAGTCATGCTGGGGCCTGGGAGAAGACCACTTGAGTGGTAAGTGTGCAAAGGTCAAAAAGAGCCTGTTGTGTGTCTGTATTAGTTGGCTTTGAGTGGTAAAATCCGAATTTAAAATAGTTAAGGTGAAAAATAAGGGCATTTATTGAGTTAGGTAAATGGTTAAGTCCAAAGGTAGACTGCCTTCAGCTATAGCTGTATCCAGGTACTCCACTGTCTCAGTGCTCTCTCTTTTGCTCTCTGTCCCTCAGATGGGCTTTCTTCTGTGACGGCTTCTTTCTCAGGCATGCTCTCGCCAGTAACATCTCCAGGCATACATCCTGCTAATCTAGCTATCTCAGCTATAAGAGAACTATTTCTCTAATAATTCTTGCAAATCCTGGGATTGATTCCGATTCATCCACCTGGAGTCTCTTACCCATCCATGAGCATCTGTCCCCTCTTACTGACCAGACCTCAGCTGCTGGTCTTGGGCATGGGGTCAGCCCTACCCCAGTCACAGGGACAGATCCCAGAAGACTGGAGAATGCATTCTCAGCAGGCAGGTTGACAGATGCCCACACCAGTGGTGGAGCAACAATGAAAGGGAAAGGCAGGGTTTATGTCCTGGGGGAGAAAGTGGAAGCAGGCACCGCCCTTAATGGAGTATTTAATCTGCTCCAATATGGTATTAAAGCCTTTATGTGTATTTAGTTGCTCTCCTCTTTCACAGGTAAGAAAGTGAGGCTCAGAGAGGTTAAGTGACTCACCTAAGGTCACAAAGCTGGCAGGTGGAGAATTTAAACTCACCTCCATCTTCCTGCAAAACGCATTTTTTTTCACAGCTCCCTGATACCTGGGGAAACTTAGTAACCTGCAAAGTGAGCTCAAAAAATAAAATATGAATGCCTTTGGGTGGGCCAATCTCTGTGTTAAGGTTGGGAAGAGAAAAAAAAAATTTTTTTAAGACTGCAGGACCCCTCAGTCCATGAGCTCCCGACCTTCAAGGAGGTGCAAACAGCAGTTATCATAGAGAATGGTAAGGGGTAGACATAGGGGACCGGGAGACATAGTGGAGTGCTTACTACAGGCTGGGTGTTCAGGGAAGATTTTCTGGAAAAGGTGATGCTTAAGCAAAGGCAATAACAAACAGGCCAAGGTAAGGATGAGGAGAGGGTATGTAGGTACCAGTTAGTTGGGGCTCTTGAGTAACAGAGACAGAAACCCAGTTTCCATGGAATTAAGCCAAAAAGTAAATTTATAGGCTCATGTAAAAAGTTGAGGGGTAGTGATGGCTTCAGGCATGGCTGGATCCAGGAGCCCAACTAATATCAGTGATTCATGTCTCTATCTCTCAGCACCACCTTCTTGGGTTGGCTTCAGTCTCAGGAAGGCTCTGAAGCGGTGACTAGAAATGGCCCTGTACCCTAACTGTCTCGCCTCCCCAGAGGATCTTGCAAGAGTCTCTAGCCAACTGCTATTGACCTAGATTGAGTCATGTATCCATCCCTGAACCGGTACTGTGACCTGGGAGCAGAATGCTATCATTATCCAGGCCCGGGTCAGGTGTCTGCACCTGGAGTCTAAGGTAGACTGAGAATGTGGATAGGTAAATCAGGTGTGCGTGCCATCCTCCGGGCTGATAATAGTTCTGTTTGGCCAGAGCTCGGGGTCAGATGGTGAGGCCCCCATAAGCCACGTGAAGAATTACCTCCTGAAGGTAGTGGGGAGCCTTGGGGAGTCTGAGCAGTGTCGTACAAGCAGAAAGTGACAGGCCCGCTGTGTAGAGATGGGCAAGAGCCGGGGGCCAGGTTTGGGGCGCTGGACAGGGCTGAGTGGTGAGCTGGATCAGGCTCATGGAAGGGAAGGGGTTCACAGGGATCTTGTTCGACAGGGAAGCCTGGAAGGGAACCAAGGTCAGGAGATAACGTGGTGAGTTGAGGTCGCCCTGGGAAGTTGGGTATTTCATGATTGCTGTGCAGAGAGGGGCCCGGAGAGGGGCCCAGGGCGAGAATTCTGTTCAGTAAGTATTTAGTGCTAAGTATGTACTATGCTCCACTCTGGCGAGCAAAGCACTCAAGGACCCCAGACAGTTAAGTATGGGAAGTCAGTTACGGGCCGTGTTAGCTCCTGGGAAGTGCTGGGGAGGAAAGACAAATGGTGCAGGTTAGGGGGGTCTGGGGTGCTGTGTTGGTGGGGGCAGGTTGCAGTGTGAAATGGGTGATGGGGCGGGGGCATGAACGAGGATAGGAAGGCCAAGTGGATGTCTGGGGAAAGGGCATCCGGGCAGTGTGCGTGTGTGTGTGCGCACACGTGTGTGTACGGAACAGCAAGGGGGCCGTGTGGCTGGCGGAGAGCGAGGCAGGGCAGCTGCGGAATGAGGACAGAAGGCAGTGGGCAGGGTTGAGCCTCCAGAGCCTGTGGGCCGTGTGGGGACTGGCTTCTCCCGAGTGAAGTGGGAGCCATGGGAAGATTCAGAGCAGAGGAGGGGCCGAGACCTGATTTCCATGTTCATCCAGTCACTGGCTGCTCACTGACAATGGACGGAGGAGACTAGGGCGGAATCAGCGAGGCCAGTTAGGAATTAGGCAGACAAGAGACCTGGGTACCTTGGTCCAGGGTGATGAGACATGGACACACAAAATACAAACGCCCAGCAAGTGTGAGTGATGTGGAGCAAGTGGGTTCTGGCTCTGGTTTGGTGGGGGTTTTTTTTCTCTTTTTTTATTGTGTTAGAATACGCACAACATAAAATTTATCATCTTAACCATCTTTAAATGTGCAGTTCAGTGGTATTAAATGTCTTCACATCACCACCATCCATGACCCCAGTAACTCTTTCATCCATCTTGTAAACTGAAGCTCTGTACTCGTCAAACACTGGTTCCGCATCCTCCCTCCCCCAGCCCCGGGCAGCCACCATTCTGCTTTCTGTCTCTATGAATTTGGCTGCTCTAGGGACCTCATATAAGTGGAATCATCCGGTATTTGTCTTTTTGTGGCTGGCTTATTTCATTTAGCATAATGTCCTCAAGCTTCATCCATGTCGTAACATGTATCAGGATTGCCTTCCTTTTTAATGCTGCATAATATTCCATTGTATAAACTACCACATTTCGTTGATATATTCATCTATTGATGGATACTTGGGTTGCTTCCACATTTTAGCTATCGTGAGTAATGCTGTGAGTAAAAATACCTCTTTGAGACCCTGCTTTTCAATTCTTTTGGGTAGATACCCAGCCCTGGAATTGCTGGATCATATGGTAATTATCTTTGTAATTTTTTGCGGACCCTCCATACTGTTTTTCACAGCGGCTGTACCACTTTACATCCCCACCAACAGTGCCCAAGGGTTCCAGTTTTTCAACATCCTGACCAACTTGTTATCTTCTGTTTTTCTGGGTTTTGTTTGTTTTTAACACTAGCCCTCCTGATCCGTGTGAGGTGGCATCTCATTGTAGTTTTGACTTGCATTTCCCTGATGAGTAGTGACGCTGGGCATCTTTTCACGTGCTTTTTGGCCGTTTGTATGTCTTCTTTGGAGAAATGTCCTTTCAAGTCCTTTAGCAGTTTTTGAATCGGGCTGCTTGGTTTTGGTTGTTGAGTTTTAGGAGTTCTCCATAGATTCGGGATATGAATCCCTTATCCGTTGTGTGATTTGCAAATATTATTTTCCCGTTCTGTGGTTTGCCTTATTACTCAGTGGATAGTATCTTTTGAAGCGCAGAGTGTTCTCATTTTCATGAAGTCCAGTTTGTTTATTTCTTTTCTTTTATTACCTGTGCCTTTGGTGTCAGATCCAGGAAATCACTGCCTGGCTCTGTTTTGAAGGTGCAGTTGACAGGATTGGCCGCAAGGTTGGGTTGGGTTGGAAGAGACAGAGAGGCGTCAGGCCTTCTTGCTGCCTCTGAGGCTTTTGGCCCCGGGCATAATGAGCTGCCCACAACTGGAGTGGAGTGAGTTAGGGGGAGAAACGAGGAGATTAGCTTTGGATACGTTAAGTTTGAAGTCCCAGCTCAACGCCAAGTGGAGGTGACGCGGAGTCAGTTGCTGGCCAGGTCTGGTGTCGAGGAGAGAGATTTGGGCTGGAGGTGACAACACAGGAGTCATCAGCCTGTGGGGAGCAGAGGAAAGCCTGGCAGGAGGGAGGGAAGACGATGGCAGACAAGTAGCAGAGTACGAAACCTTTTCTACCTGTGCCAGAATGGCCAGGATTGGTCCAGCATAAGGAAAAAGCCTGAAAACTTTCTCGCACCAAGCGGGAGAGAGAGAGCAAAACAAGCAGACGTCACCTCCTTGGCCCCTGATCAGAAGCCACCCGGCCTGGTGGTTCATTTTTTGCGTGTGGGTTTGGGGCGTATGTGTGCCAGGCACTGGGGCGTGAGTGGCAAAATCGGGGGCCGAGGCTCAATCCACGTTTCTGTCCCTGGCACCTGGCACCAAGCCGGGCCCCGGGAGAGTGTCTGGCAGCCAGAGGTCCTTGAATGAATGAATGGAGTCCTGTGTGTTCCTCTGGAACAGACAGGAAAGGTGTGTGGGTGGGAGGATGACCAGCTGCATTTGGCAAAGTGTGATTCTTTAAGACTATTTTTATTGAAGTCAAGCAGACATACAGAAACGTGCACACATCATGAGAGGACCGCTCGATGAATTTTCAAAAGATAAACATGCCCGTGTGTACCCAGATCAAGAAAAACACATGCCTGGCACCCGCCATCCAAGACACCTATACCCCCTCCAGGCGCCACGAAGGGTGACCACCATCCCAAAGTCTCCTACTAGAGATTAATTTCACCTGTCTTTGTACTTTATTTACATACAAAGTGCTTTACATACATAAAAATGTTTTACATACATAAAAGCTTATGTTCTCTTTTGTACTGGCTTTTGGGGCTAATATCTCAGCATAATATCTGAGCGATTTACCCATATTTTGTGAAGTTCTGGCTTGTTTTCTCTCCTGGCTGTTCAGCATGGATGGATTTATTTGTATTTGCTTATTTATCCATCCTCTTGTTAGTGAGCATTTGAGTGGTTTCTGGTTGAGGGCGGTTGCAAATAATGCTGCCAGGAACGTGACATGTGCTCTGCGGTGAACAGTTAGATGCATTTCTGATGATATATCCTTAATGGTGGAATTGCTGGTCATAGGGAAGGTGCAAGGTCAGCTTTTGTCTCTTATGCCAAAGAGTATTTCCAAAGAGATTGTGCCAGGTTACTCTCCCACCCGTGGAACATGAAAGCTCTGATCGAATCACATCCTTGCTAACACTTGGTATTATCCTCTTTTTTTTCTTTTTTTAAACCATTCAGAGGTATAGTGGCCCCACGTTGTACTTTTATTTTGCATTTATTTCCCTGCTGGATAATGAGATTGAGCAGCTTTTCACATGCTTATTAACTATATAGATAACGTCTTGGATGACGTGTCTCTTAAAATTTGCCCCTTTTCCTGATGGGTTGCCTTTCCTGTTCTTATTGATTTCCCAGAGTTCTTTATATATTCTGGATACAGATATCTTGTTTGCCATATATATTGCAAATATCTTCTTCCATGTGTAACTTTTTTTGATCAGTAAGAGATAGAACCAGGAGTTTTGAGCCTCTGAGTCATTGATTTGAACACAGGTCAAGCGCTCACCTGTCTGAGCCTCAGTTTCCCTCTCTCAACACTCTGCTAGGCTAGAGTGTTTAGCCTAGTGCTTGGTGTGTAAACAGAGCTGGGACTGTTATTAGCACCTTTGCAGGGATGAAAGCCCTGAACTAAAACAGGCAAAACTAGCCCCGTGGGGCTTTTCATAAGTCATCCCTGTTTCTTGGGTCAGTTCTATAAATATCTATTAAGCATCTACTATATACCAGTTGCCGAGCTAGGGATTGAAAGTATGGCAGTGAACAAGACCCAGTTCCTGCCCTTGGAGGAGGTTGCACCAGGGTGAGTGCGGGGGGCTGTGGGAGCCCAGAACACTAACCGGGCGAGGGCATCATGGAAGGCTTCCCAGAGTAGGCGAGCTTCATAGTGGAGTATACTTGGGTAAGCCTCTTCTGTTTAGGTGCACGCTGGGTGCCTTCTGTGTTCCAGGCACTGGTTTCCAGTCAGGAGTGATTGTGTCCCCAGGGGACACTTGGAGATAGTTTTGGCCGTCACCACTTGGGGAGGGGACGCTACTGGCATCTAGTAAGTAGAGGCCAGGGATGCACAGGACAGCCCCATAACAAGAATTATCTGGCCCAAATGTCGATAGTAGTGAGGTTGGGGAACCTCTAGATGGCCAATGCCAATGCCATGTGAAATTATTACAAGGGGGATGAGCAGAGGGACCGGGAATGTGATCTTGTGCAGTGGATGTCAGAGAGGGCTTGAAGCGCGGGATGCCGAGGAAGGACGCGGATGAAGGAAGTGGAATTGGCAGGAAATGGGGGACGCCGAGGAAGGACGCGGATGAGTCACGGTGATGGGAGCTCAGGGCATGCTTGGAGATCCACTCGTGTCTGGGCCAGGCCTGGAAAGGAGGTGTGAGAGGGCTGTGGGGACCAGACAGTTAAGGACTGAACCTGTGTGTCTGCTTCGAGAGCCACAAGCCCCTTGTGGCTGTGGCGCCCTCGAAATGTGGCTCATGCAGCTGGGGCACTGAATTTTCTATGAATATGATTTAAATTTAGATTTCAAAACAGATACTCCATTCCATTCTCGGCAAACTTTTAAATATGTGTAGAACTATTCGGGGATGTGGATGTACTTTTCCATCTGTGAATTTTATGAACTTTAGCTGCAGATTGGGTATTTCTACTGACAGTGTGTCATCCAAATTGAGATGCATTGATGATAGAAGATACAGCCCCAATTCCAAAGAATTAGTACTAAGAAAGCAAGTAAATTGTCTCATTAATCATTTTTATATTGATTAATAATATTTTGGGATATACTGGGTGAAATAAAATCTATTATGAAGATTTTAAGTTCATCTTTTTCTTCTTACCTTTTTAATGCGGCTGCTGGAAAATTGACTTTCACGGGTGGCTGACCTTGAACTTCTACTGGATGTTGCTGTTATAAACTGTGGGGAGGAGCTGCAGCGTCGTGCCGAGGCTGAGGGCTCATGGAAGGGTTTAGACAGGGGGGGACATGGTCAGGTTTCCGTGGCAGCTACACCCTCTGGCCACAGTGGCGAGAGAAGATTCCAGATAACAGGTCAAGACCAGCCATAGGGAGACCAAATAGCCTGGAAGGCCTGAGCTCTGGCCGCAGAGGGAAGCTGTGATGTCCCAGACAGGTAGTGTCCACTGCCAATCCATGAACAGGTGGCCAGGCTGGGCCCCCAGGGAGGAGGAACGTTTGGGGAGAAGTGGGCACGTCCTGGGACTGACCAGTCCTTCAAAGGGGCCTCACTGCTAAGAGCCGGTAGGAGAGACCTCGGCCGGTACAGGTCCACCTGTTCCTGGTGGCCACCGCTCCAGACACCCACCAGCCCCAGCCTGGCCTGCACCCCTACGCTGGCTGCTGCCTGCACCCCACTCAGGTTGGATACCCCGCCTCTTGCTGCCTGGCCCTGCTCTCCACTGCTTACCAGTTGTGCAACCCTGAGCAGGTGGCTTTCCCTCCCAGCGGGCCACCGGCTCTGCCTGACCTCACCCATGTTGTACAGAGAGTACAGGAGAGATTATAGATGCTGACAGGTGACGGGTCTTCCTGGGCTGGGTCTTTTGGGGATGACAGCATGGAGCCCGGGGGGAGGAACATCTGGTACGTTCTCCAGTTTGCAGGGGTTTCCCATCTCCGATCCCTGCACTACGTTCCCATTTCACAGCTTTGGAAGCTAAAGCTCAGAGAGGCGAAGCAGCTTGCCCTGTGTCACACGGCACAACAGAGGCAGGGTTCTTAGGAGGAGTCTGACCTTTTAAGGTCCGTGGCCACCGCTCTCATGGCCACCGCTCAGTGTGTGATGAAGGGCAGGGTGCGGCACCTCTCTGAGCCTCAGCTTCCTCATCTGTCAAGTGGGGAGGATGGCGATGCGGAGCACAGCTGACTGCCGTGTCGCGGTGGTGAGTTGAGTGCAGCAGCGCGGTGCCAGCCCAAGGCAGGGCTCCAGATGGCGGCTACTGTTTGTTGACTGATCTGCACATAAGTCCTCACGGCAGCTCTCCAAAGTGAGTGGCATGAGCCCATTTTTCAGGAGAGGAAACTGATGTGCAGCTAGTGAGAGCAAAGCTGGGGTCCCCACGAGCTCCTTGGCTCCAGAGCCCTTTCCTTCCCCCATCCTTGCCCTTATCCCAGAGTCCTGGCATCACTTCCTGTGCATTAAAGGGCAGGTGGGCACCAGGATCCAGCCGGTCCTTTGTCCTGGATGACTGGACATGAATGGGCACAGGGCAGCCTCCCCGGTGGTATTTTCAGAAGCTCCCCTTCCCTCTACAGAGCTGCTCTCCCGCAGGACGTCTTCCTTTGCTAGGTAAGCAGCTTTGCTCTCTGAGAGCCAGAGTGCTTGGGAGGGAAGCTGGCATGGAACATGCCCAGGATGTGGCCAAATCCTAAAAGCCAGAGATGGCAGAGGCCTTAGAAGTCATCAGCCCCGGGGTTTGGTTGTCTAGCCTCAGTCTGCACATCTGGAAAATGGGAGGAATCGTCAGCTCGGCAAAAACAGTAACATCTGACAATACAGAGTTGGTGCAGACGGGGGAATTGCAGACCGTTGGCAGGAGGGTCTTTGGAAGGCACTTCTGCTGAAACGTAGAGGATGCCTGGCCCCCAAGCCAGCCAGCTGCTTTTAGGTGGCTACTTAGAGTGGAGCCGCGCTTCTCGAGTTTTAATGTGCGTGGGGATGCCTGGGGGCTGGGTGAAATGCAGACTCTGATGCTGTACCTCTGGAGTGGGACCAGCAAGCTTCCAGGGAACCCTGCTGATGCATCATCAAGGCCGTGGGGTGCCTCTCACGAGCACAAGGAGGCATGTCCCTTTGTGATGGGGCGTGTTGCGTCAAAGATGGAAATAGCCTCAGTGTCCATCAGGAAGGCTTTGGCCGAATGAATGGTCAGCCGTCCCTGCCGGGGATGCTCTGGAGCAATTAAAAAGAGGGAGGGAGACCCACTGGGGTCCTGCACATGGATGTGTCTTGTCTCCCAAGAGGATGGCCGGGGCTTTGCCTGTGTCATTAACTGATGTGGCCCCGTGCTAGAACAGGGCCTGGCGCACAGTGGGTGCTCAGGCAGTGTTTACCGAATGACAGAATCAGTATGCTGACATGGGAAAATCTCCCCAACCTGGTGTGGAGTGAACCGATCCAGTTTCAGGTTACGTGTGATCCAGGACCTCTCAGCCCTAGTAGCATTACCGACATTTGGGGCTGGATGGTTCTTTGTGGTGGGTGCTGGGCATTGCAGCCTCCCTGGCCTCTACCCATCAGATGATCCCTAGTTGTGACAGCCCAGACTGTCTCCGGACATCGCCAGTTGGCCCCAGAGGGGCAAAATCAGGCCCAGTTGAGATCTACTGTGTGATAGGACAGTATGTGGCTAGAGGGAGGAAGGGTGAATGGAAGGACGAAAGGATGGGTGGCAGGGAGGGTGGGAGAGAGGCCCTATGTGATTTCCATTCAGATATGATTTTGGCTGTAACTTCATAGAAAGCAGGTGTCGGGGGCTCCTCCCTAAGATGATAGCGGTTACCTCTTAGAAATGAGGCAAGAGGACAAGACTGGAGATTTTGCTCCAAGGAGACTTAAGCCTTTTCTATTATTTTTAAATATGGAGGTTATAAGTGTGACTTGAGTAATTAAATAAATTTAAAAAACAGGGATGGTCCAGGGACCCACTTCTAGAGTGCAGGGATTTAGTGAGGGTACACACCTGAAGTGCTCAGCACAGCGCCTGGCACCTAGCAGGAGCACAGTCAGAGGAAACCATTGTTGTTTTATTGTGTTGCATCCCTCTGGCAGCCCCTAAGCATATGAAGCAGTTAAGCTCTTCTTTCCATATGGGCAAACTTGAGCTCAGAGATGGGAAGGGACTTTCCCAAGGTCACACAGCAAAGTAGGAGCTAGGCTTGACTGAAAGTCAGTCTTCATAGCTCTGATGTAGGGGCCACTTCTCCTCTGCCACCCTGTGTTCCCTGCCGGGCATCTGGACCTCCTGATCATCACATGTGAGGCTGTGTGGGCTGCTTCAAGTCCCCCAGCTTGTTGATCACTGGATGTTCACCAGCCAAGCTGGCACCCAGGAAGCGGGCAAGGCCGGAGGTGGCAGGGCTGTAGCCTGTGGCAGTTGCACTGTGGTTTGGCCCAGCAACTCTGGGAGGACTGCCAAGGGTGTGGAGCCTGTGACGGAGGACCTTGGCGGAGACAGTCCCTGTAGGTGGGCGCTGGCTGCCAGCCCTGTGCAGCTGCAGAGTCGTACTGCTCCTCTCCTGCTCAAACACCTGCCATGGCTCCCTAGTACCCAAGTCGAAATTTCCTTCCTGTTGAGTTAGCATTCTATGCCCTACAAAAGATTCTCTATGACATTGCTAGATTCCAAATACTAATACTGATAGTAATAATAATAGTAACAACAATAATAATAATAATAGGGCCTAGAGTACCTACTGTTTGGTAGGCATGGTACAAAATGCTTTTCATGCATTATCTTATTTAACTCTTACAAAAGCCCTATGGCACTGCTGCAAGTCTGATTCTCATTGTACAGAGGAGGAAATTGACGCCCACAGAAGTTAAGCGTCTTGCCCAGGGTCACGTAGCTCATGGCCCCGCCAGGATCTGCAGCCTGACTCCAGAGCCAGGCTCTTAACCAGGAGGCCAGCCTACCTCATCTTACTAGGAGAATGAACCAGCATGATGCCAGCAGGGAGGAGCCTGGGTCAGGGTGTCTGGAGAGCTGGGCCCAGGCCTGGCTGCACCATGACCTTGCTGTGTGACCTTGGCCAGACTCTCTGGGCTTTCACCAGGCTTCCTCCAAGGCCAGCTCTACCTTCCGAGCCTTCGGGTCTCAATATTGTGCAACCAACCTAGAAATCACCCAATTTCTTTTTTCCATTCTTTTATTTTACATCACACCATTGATAAACGTCCACTGTAGAATAGTTAGAAAATCCAGGGGGAAAAAAGGAGAAATTAGTGAAGCTCCAGTTAGCAGTTTAAGGTATACCTTTCTGGAGTATTTTCCCAACATAAATGTCTACCAGAGTGGGATCAGATAACCTTTTTATCACCTAACATCACATCCCAGATGACCCATAGGGTAATGAATCCTTTTTTTACGGTCGTATCCGTAAAAAATACCAGGTCTGTTATTGTTGTACCGTGGAATATTTAATTAGGGTGTCTAGTTAGAGATGATGATAAATTAAGAGCTGACATTTACTGAACTCCTCCTCCTGCCGGGTCCTGCCCTAAGCACTTGCCTCAGTGGTCATCACAGCAACCCTCTGAGGTGGGCCGTTCAGCCCCATTTTACAGATGAGGAAACTGAGGCTGTTGACGTTAACCAGGCCCAGGTCTCCTGGCCTGTCCTTGGCAGAGCCGGATGCGGCCCCAGCCCCTCCCGAGCCCTCCATGCAGGCCCTTAACCACTGGGCATCCCTGCCATGTGCCTCACCTCCCGTGTTCTCAGATGCCCTGTGTCTTTGAGGTGGGTGTGCTGTGACTGTCCAAGGAAAGGGAATGAAGTGGCTGCCCACTGAGCCCAGTGTGTGGAGAGGTGACACATGATACAGCCAGAGCTCAGTAAATGCTCATCTCAAAGCAGAAGTTGCAGTAGGATTTCTCAGGGCAGGTGGAGACAGAATCACTCCAGGAGGAGTGGGGCTTTGTGGGGACCCATTTCCACCACTCCATGTGGATTTCCTCAAGGGACTCCCAGCAGCCTCTGCTGTCAAGGCTGGGAGTGTTTTGGGGGGTGTCCCAAGCTCCCCGGCTCCTGGGCACAGTGTGAACAGAACTGTGTACTCAATTTAGGGTTTAGTCTGGAGGGATCCCGAGACCCAGAGCTGAGATTAGGTATATGAGGCGCTTGACTTGGGTACAGAATTTAAGGGAGTGCCCCAGAGCTCAGCATCAAGATAAATACTATTTTAATGCAAATTAAAAAAAATCAAAACCAATGGGTGAACCTTGAAAACATTATGCTAAAGGAAAGAAGCGAAAGACCCTGTTTTATGTTATTCCGTTTATATGAAATGTTCAGAAGAGGCAAATCCAGAGACAGAAAGTATTGGGTTGGCCATAAAGTTTGTTCGGGTTTTCCCCTAAAGTGTTATGGAAAAACCAGAATGAACGCCTGGCCTGAGGCTAGAGTGGGGTCTCTGTGTCACCTCCTCTGGCCCAGAGCATTTGGCCTCGTCTCCTCTCCTTTGAGGTGGTCCCTGGATCCCCCGGCACCTCTAACCTGGCCTCCAGCCCTCGTCTACTAAGCCATCCTACACTGGAAGAAGCCGTGTCCACCCCCAGAGCCCCAACCTCACCAGCACTCACCACTTCCCACTGCCCCCAGGATAACCCCAAGCTCCTTACTTACAGCCTGGGCCCCGCCAACCTCCTTTGCCCACCCTCTTGCCCCCCCATTGCTGACTTCCGTCTCACATGTTCATGTGGAACCTCAGCCTCAGCCCTATGTGCTTTCTCACAGTTAAGCCTCCATCTCACTTAAATCCTCGCCACAGCCTTGCTAGTAAGAGTTGGTGGACCCATTTTACAGATGAGGAAACTGAGGCCCAGGGAGAGGAGAGGACACCGCTAGGGGCCTGGAGCAGAGGCAGGTGTACACCCGGGCAGACTGACCACGTACCTGGGACTCTGTCCTCTGCTGGCAATGGAGATGCACACGCCTTGTTCTCCTTCCCCTCAGGGCCCTGTGTGCAGTGTCTGAGGCCAAGGTCACCCCCACTCCGGTCCCTGATGTCCTCCACCCACTTCTGACTGGAGTTACTCTCCAAGGTCACGTGCTGGCATGTGAGGCCAGCATGGGTGGACGTCACATGCCTTTCATAATAGTTCCATTGTCTCTGATTTTTATTTATTTATTTAAATTATTTATTTATTTATTTTTTGCTCATGCCACACGGCGTGTAGGATCTTAGTTCCCTGACCAGGGATCGAACCTGGGCCCCCTGCAGTGGAAGCGCAGAGTCTTAACCACTGGACCGCCAGGGAAGTGTCTTTTATTTTTTAAATAAAATCAAAACGGCTAAACCACACCCCAGAATATGCCATTGAGCTTTTCCTGGTACACACCCTTCCCATGCTCTCGTTTGATGGTGGAGCGAGGAAATGGGCAGGGAGAGGGAGGAATGGGACCCAGGGCCCTCCTGAGGCAGGGGTGCAGCTCTTGGCTCCCCGAGTCACAGTCTTTGGTTCCCAGGGGCCCGGGAATCTGGATAGGAAAAAAAATGACATCTTTATTTATATTAATTAACATCTCCAGGCATCAATGTAGGTGATAAATGGCAGTCATGGTAGTAGCAGCAGTAGTTGGGCCTTGGTCACCAACAGAAGCCGTATGTATCTTCATATCATATTCCTGTTGCCGCAGACACCTGTACACATCACAACACGCCAGTGACGGTCGTTATGAGGCCCACCCCTCGATCTGGTTATTCATGGCTTTAATGAAGCAGCATGTAGGTGACAGTATCACAGCGTCTTCATCAGTGTGTTCTTAGCCAGACTTGACTATAAATGGTTTCCTTTTACGTAATTGATTCCATTTAAAAACACTCTTCTGGGAAGGGGTCCGTAGGTTTCACCAGATGGCTAACAGGGTCCATGGCAGCAGAAAGGTCAACTTTTGGGCGTGGGTTCGAGTCCTACCGCTGCCCGGCACCGCCCTGAGAGCATGGGCAGCTGCTTCCCTAGTCTGCATTTCTTATTTGTGCCCTGATCAGAGAGGTGCTTTCTCCCTCCGGGTTGTGGGAGAGTCAGTGATGGTGCTGGACGCTGCCCCGTGCGGGGTCCGTCCGGCTGACCGTTGGGTGTGGCCCTGGGAGCTCTAGCACCCGGATGTGCACTCCCCCTGTCCTGGGGTCCTTCCCCCTCTGGGTGGCTTGTCTGTCTGTCCTGTGTCTGTTGCCCTGACGCTCCTCACTGGCAGACCTGTGTCTCTCCTAAGAAACGATGTCACTTAAGCTCACACTGTGTGCCAGCCTCACGACAGCCCACCAGGCGGGTGCGCTTTGCACCCTTATTCTGGAGAGGAGGCAAGTAAGGCCCAGAAAGGAGAAGTCGCTGGCTCAGGGTCACACAGCTAGTGGGTGGGTGAGCCCAGATTGCACCTGGGCCTGTCCGGCTCTTGGCCTCCATGCTGGGACCACTGCAGTCCCCGAGCCTGGCCAGTACATAGCCCTCAAATGCTGAATTCAGTGCCCACGCAGTGTTTCATAGCTCAGGGGGAGGGGCAGCGCTCGGCAAATGCAGATCTCTGGGCTCCGTCGGGGAACTTCCGAATCAGAATATTTGGGGGCAGGACCCAGGAATCTGTCTTTTAAGAATTTCAGGTGATTCTGATGCGCGCAGAGGTTTCGAACCACCTTAAAGGGGAGAAATAACAGTGATACAGTAACAAAGCTCTGAGCGCTGTCAGTTCACGTTAGCACCCACAGATGAGAAAACTGAGGCACAGAGGAGTTAGGTAACATCGCTGTTTACCTCCCCTGCTCCAACCAAGGCTGCATTGCTAGTAACCACCAGAACCGGACTCCAAGCCCAGTGTGTACAACTCCCAGTACAGTGCTCATCCCACCCCCCCCCCCCCCCTTCTGGAAGCTTCTAGACAGAGGAATGGAGACAGGTCGTGTGTGTGTGTGTGTGTGTGTGTGTGTGTGTGTGTGTGTGTGTGTG
>NW_020837972.1:4420561-4622143 GCF_003676395.1 Aethalodelphis obliquidens
TGTGTGTGTGTGTGTGTGTGTGTGTGTGTGTGTGTGTGTGTGTGTGTTGTGTGGCGTGGGTGAAGGAAACCCGGGCCTTGCAAGGTCACCCTGGCCTTTTCCTGTTTATACTCTTGATCAGGCAGGGGCCCATGTGTTCCCGAACAGGAAGCCCAGAGGGAGGGCTGCACCAGGCGCTGGGGGCAAGCCTGGGACACGGGAGCCAAGAGGCTGAGCTGGTTACTGCCCCGGGCAGCTGCATGACCTTGGACATGCATCGCCCCCATCTGTGAGTTGGGCAGGGTAGAGGTTTGGGGGTGATGGTTCAAAGCTTGGCTTCTGGCATCAGACAGAGCTGGGTTCCACTTCAGGCTCAGACCGTTCCTGTCTGTGTGACCTCGGGCTGCACGCTTCACCTCTCTGAGCCTCAGCTTCCGCCTCTGTCAAACGGGGCTAATAAACGTGCCTCGCCCTACTCCCCGGGTTGTTAGAGGCAAAATGCACAGCAAAGTGCCAGGCACACACAAGTCTCTCTCCTTAAATCTTTACTTGGCAACAGGCCAGACACCGGATGATTCTGTGTGCACATGCATTTCTTTTTCTAAAAAATATCAAATATTTTCCCGAGTTGTCCATTTTTCTCACCAGAGTCCGGCTGCCTGAGTCCTCCCACTAGGCCTTCTGAGATTGGGCCCAGAACCCGAATATGCACCGGCTTCCACGGTCACCCACGGCATTTGCGTTTTGTGAGTTTGTCCTAGTTCCCCTGGGAGCTCGTACAGAGCAGGGGCCTGGCCCACGATGGCCTGAGGGACGCATCAAGGTTGCCGCCTGATTTCGTTAATAGTCTCGCTGGAATCCAGCCGTGTGTGTTCCTGGATGTGCTGTTTCTGGCTGCTTTCATGGTGCAGAGGCAGAGTGGGTAGCTGTCACAGACCCTCTGACCCACGGGGCCAAAATCATTGGCTTCCTGGCCCTTCACAGAAGTTTGCCAACCCCGCCTCACCGGGCCACTGGCTTCTTCGTCTTCGGGTTCCTTCCAGTCTTCATCCGCGTGCTGTGATGACAATGATCATAATATTCAGTGCTGACGTTTTTGCACGTCTGTGCTGGGCACAATGAAGTTATGGAATTCCTCGTGACTCTCTTTGTCCCAAGTGTTACTCCCATTTCTCAGATGGTAACACTGAGGCTTGGAGAGCTGGATTGACGCAGGACACCCAGCCTCTGAGTACAAGAGCCAAGAAGTAACCTCCGCCCTCATCACTCCCCACCCTGAGCTTGTGCCAGCAGGGTGCTGAACTGGGCCTCTGAGAGGGAGGCAGGGTGGCATGTGGGGGTCCAGCTTTGATCATTTTAGGTTAAAAAAAAATGCAAAGCTTGTCAGGAAGGAGGGATCTAGGAGCATGGGCTATGGAGAGAGAGGAAGATTTGGGTTTTCCTTTTACTCTCCTGCTTACCAGCTCTGTGGCCTTGGGCAGGTGAACCTACCTCTCTGAGCCCCAGTAAAGAGATGGTTAATAAGGGGGCTTCCCTGGTGGTGCAGTGGTTGAGAGTCCGCCTACCGATGCAGGGGACACGGGTTCGTGCCCCGGTCCGGGAAGATCCCACATGCCGCGGAGCGGCTGGGCCCGTGAGCCATGGCCGCTGAGCCTGCGTGTCCGGAGCCTGTGCTCCGCAACAGGAGAGGCCACAGCAGTGAGAGGCCCGCGTACCACAAAAAAAAAAAAAAAAAGAGATGGTTAATAAGGGAGAGTCAGATGGGACCATGGACAGGGTAGTGAGGACAAAATTCCGTGATATATGCAAAACCCTTAGCTCAGTACCTGGTGCACAGAAAGTGCTTGGTAAGTGTGAGCTAATACTCTGAGGCCGCGCCCCAGCCTGGCTTTTCTTCTTTCCTCTTGAGCCACCTCACGGTGCTCCTTATGCTCAAGCATCATCCAGAACCTCAGAATTATTCTTTTGCCTCTTCCTCTTGCCCCATTGGATCCTGGCAGGCTCTTCTTGGCTGGCTTCCCTCCGGAGTGGGTTGGAGGTCTCTGATCCCCATGGATCCTGAAGGGAACTCCGGTCTCCCCTAATCTGCTCGGGAGGCTTGGGGCAGTGAGGTCGCAGGGCCCAGCGGCAGGTGGTTGCCATGGTGATGGAATGTTTGGGAGTTGGTCCCCACTGAGAGGGCTTGCGAGGCTGATGGCTGAGCTTAGGCATGTGGCTACCAGGTACCCCTCCAAGGCTCCTCTGCAAGTGCCATGACCTGCCCCCTGAGCTGGCGTCCTGTGCTCCAGCCCCCCACCCCTGCCCCTCCATCTTGGGAACCTCTTGATCTGCCGAGCTTGGAGAAATCATGCAGAATTGGAAAGTTCAAATGAGTCTGACCCCTTAGGGCATGTCTTCCCCTCCCACGGGGGGCATTACACAATCACAGTCGTGATTATCTGATGTGCTGGTTTCCTGGATCCCCACTAGAACATCATCTCCTTAAGGGCAGAGGCCTTGGTGTGCCGCCCTTGAGGTGTTCCAGCATCTACTTCCAAGCATAGTACGTGCTCAGTAAACATTTGGGGAATGAATGAATCCGGCCTAAGAGCATCTTGAAGACTGACCAGCCCCCCTCCCCTCCCCTTCCTTCCAGTGGTCATTCAGGGCAGCCCATGGGTCAGTGAGAAGGGAGCAAAGTCCTCTCCCATCCTCTCCTGCTGCCCCCGTTTTATGAGCCATGTGACATGAGACCAAGGACGTTATTGTTAAGACAGAACCAGATTTGGAAACTGGCTTTCCCTCTTAGTAAGGCGCGCTTGCTGTGGGCCAGGTTCTGTTCTAACACGTTCTAACATTTATACTTCCCAATACTCGTATGAGGCTAGTTCCACATTTACACTGGCCACATTTCTAGTGCCCTGGGGCCGTACATGAGCCTCCTAGGAGGTATTGTTGTCATCTCCATTGTACAGAAGGAAACTGAGGCTCAGAGAGGTTAAGTGACTTGCCAAGATCACACAGCCAGTAGCTGGTGGAGCCAGGATTTGAGCCCAAACAGTCACCCCCTACTATGGCTGGCATACAATTCAAAAAATACTAGCCATTTTATTATTATATAGATCAAGGTAATATAACAACACCGTGTGTTCTTTTTGTTTGTTTTTTTTTTAAATAAATTTATTTATTTGTTTTTGGCTGCGTTGGGTTTTTGTTGCTGCGCGGGGCTTTTCTCTAGTTGCTGCAGGCGGGGGCTACTCTTCGTTGCGGTGCGCGGGCTTCTCATTATGGTGGTTTCTCTTGTTGCGGAGCACGGGCTTTAGGCACGCAGGCTTCAGCAGTTGTGGTTTGCGGGCTCTAGAGCACAGGCTCAGTAGTTGTGGCTCACGGGCTTAGTTGCTCCGCCGCATGTGGGATCTTCCCAGACCAGGGCTTGAACCCAGGTCTACTGCATTGGCAGGTGGATTCTTAACCACTGCTCCACCAGGGAAGCCCAACATCATGTGTTTTTAGGAGAAAAATATTATCACCTACCACCCCTGTGGCATTTTGAGTCTGTTCCCTCCTCATTTTTCGTGGGGTTTGTGTTTGCTGGTTGGTTCGGTTGACTTGGTGGGTTCGCTTTTGGGCACAGTCGTGCTTACCCTGAACCCCCATGGGCGTTTGTCATCCGTAAATTGGAGAACCAAGGCGCCCCCTCCCCACTCCGCCCTGCCATGAGGAGAAAATGAGGTAGCGGTGTGGAACTCCCTTGGTCCGGTGTTAAATGTACAGTGGTGCTTAATAAATGCTGATGTTCCTCCTGCAAGAAAAGGAGGGTTCAGTGACCCCTCCCCATGCCTCTCACGTGTCTTCCAAGTCTGCGTGGTCCAGTAGAACTTTGTGTGAATGATGGGAATATTCTAGATCAGGGGCCTGAAAACTTTTTCTATAAATGACCAGATAGTAAATATTTCAGGTTTTGCAGAACACGTAGAATTTTTCTTATTGCTGCTGCTTCCCCCTCCCCTCCCCCCAGCCCCGCCCCGCATCCTCTTCCTCCTCTTTCCCTTAAAAAAAAAAAAATATGTAAAAGTCATTCTTAGCTTGCAGGCCTTACAAAACAGGCTGAGGGGTGGATTTGGCCCAAGGGCCATCATGTGCTGCCTCCATCCTAGCTCTGCTCTGCCCAGTATGGTAGCCCCCAGGGGGCCACTGGGCTGTTGAATTGTGACCAGTGCCAATGAGGAGCTGGATTTTAAATTTTATTTAATTTTACTTTATTTATTTATTTTTAATTATTTTATTTTATTTTGGCTGTGTTGGGTCTTCGTTGCTGTGCACCGGCTTTCTCTAGTTGCGGCGAGCGCGGGCTACTCTTCATTGAGGTGCGTGGGCTTCTCATTGCGGTGGCTTCTCTTGTTGTGGAGCACAGGCTCTAGATGCGTGGGCTTCAGTAGTTGTGGCACGTGGGCTCAGTAGTTATGGCTCGCAGGCTCTTGAGTGCAGGCCCAGTGGTTGTGGCGCACGGGCTTAGTTGTTCCGTGGCATGTGGGATCTTCCTGGACCAGGGCTCGAACCCGTGTCCCCTGCATTGGAAGGTGGATTCTTAACCACTGCGCCACCAGGGAGGTCCCCATTTTACTTAATTTAAATTTAAATACTGACCTGTGGCTAAAGCGTCATGTCGGAGTCTTGGCGTCACAGCTCTGAGTGACTGAAGGCTCTGACAGCCCCGTTTCACCACCCTGAAAGGGGCCGTGGGAGCTGCCCGCCTGGCAGGCCTCTTGAACTCTCTGGCATTTCAAGGGCCGCCTGAGGGCAGCTGGGCCTGAGCCATCTCGTCTCCGGAAAAGCTTCAAGGGCCCTGGTCCCTAATTGTGTTTGTTGTTGTTATTCCAAGAACCAGGCTTCTCTTCACTGGCCACCCATATGCCCTGGGAATGCCAAGCCTGTGTATTCTGTAGCTGGGAGGAGGGGGAGGGTCTGGGAACCCTTCTCCTCCTGGGGTTAGATATACTAATCCCTGGTATTTCAGGGAGAGGAAAAAAAACTGTATAGAGGCAAGGAGAGAGCCAATAGGAAGGGAAAGAGGACCCCAAAAATGGTCCTACGCCCAATGTATTTGCATCATGGCACAAATAAAATAATTGCTGAGATTTTTGAGTATTTGCTATTGTCTTGTTTAAACCTCCCAATAGCCCATTTTACAGCATAGGAAAACCGAGGCTCGGAAGAACAACAATCTACCTAGTCAGGGAATCATCCGACTCCAGAGCTGCATCCTTAAAGCCCCCCACCCCACCTCTTGGGCTGGGACTAAGCAGAAGGAAGTTGAGCCTCAGAATCTGTGACTCTGTGAAGAGATTTTTGCTCCCAAACCTCAATTTTCACATCTGTAAAATGGGAGAAGGCGAGAATTGGACTAAAAATCTGCCACCCACCCCCTCCCCCAGTAAATGGTAAGGGCATAGCAGTGACACGTACACCAAGATCCCATTGGTTCCACGTGAGCCAGGCTTCATGCCAGACCCCATGAGTTCACGGCCCATTCCTTTAATGCAGTGGTTAAGAGCTGGGCGTCAGAGTCTCACAGATGTGGATGGCGATCCTGGTTCCCCGGGTCAGTTGCTCTTCCTCTTGGTGTCATTTCCTCACCTGTAAAATTGGGAGTATCGTACTTTCCTCGTTGGGGGATTAAATGGCACAAGGCACTCACAGCAGGCATTTGGTCAGTGTTAGGTGGCAGTGGCGGCACGGCATTGTCCAACTCCAGGGGGCGCCATATTTGTCATAGGCTGGGTACGCAGTGCCCTTTGGAGTTGAGCAGTGCGCAGCCTGTTCAACCATACCCAGCAATTCCAGATGGTGATTCGTGGTACAGTGGTGGTGGTTGTTGCTTCTTGTTATATTTACTTTTCCTGAAGTCCAAGGTCCCTGGGCCAAGAAGAAGGGAGAGCCCGGTTGTAAGAGACCCATTACTTCCTAAGGCAGCAGTGCCTTAGCTCAGGTTCTCAGCTGACACCCCTCTGCCTGAGAAGTGAGCCAGTTCACTCCCTGGCTGAATCAGTGAATTTAGACCCCAGCTTCAACATCTTGGGCGGAGGTGGCCTGTCCCTGCCTTGCCGCTCGTCTCCCAGAGTCACTGTCGGGCACCCTTGGGAAGCCCAGCATCCCCTTCTGCCCCTCCGAGGGGGCCCAGCCCCTCTCCATAGCACCCACCCCTAATGCACCTAATGCAGCGTCTCTTCTGCCTCTGCAGGGCTCAACCCGTGGAGAGTCTTAGCAAGCAGCCACGAGGGCTAGATCCCAGGGATGAGAGTGTCCAGGGGAGGTAAGTGCTTCCCGAAGGTCCCCCAGAGACCGGGCTCCTCCAGGGACAGCCCCCAGCCTCCTGATTGGGCAGCCGAGCAAACTCCCCCAGGCAGCTCTCTCCTGTGTTAGAAATCCAGACAAAGCTGGATCCCAGCAGCGTGGAGAGGGCAGGCCTCTGTTCTTCCTCACCCCTTAGGAACGTGATTCTCCTGGAGATGGGAGAAGGCTGAGTCCCCGAGCAGGCAGGACTTACCCGGCATTCGTGGGCAGATTCAAGCACGGCCAGAACCCAGCCGTCTGCGTGCCACCTTCCAGCCTCAGTGTTCTTGGCGTGCGTGCTTTGCCCTTCACACAAAAGCTCCCTGAACCTCATAACAGCTCCCTGAGCAAAGCTTCTTATCATCCCCCGTGTTTTTGGAGGAGAAAACAGAAGCTCAGAGAGGCGAAGTCCCTTGTCCGGCTCTCCAGCTGGCAAGTGGCAGGGGCTGGATTTGAACCTGGGGCTGTAAGACTCCAAGTCTGAGGGTCTTAGCCACCATCCTCACTGCCAGGATGCCGGGACACCTCCCTCGACAGGGTCCAACAGGGTGGTGGGGACGGAGGGCAGGCCAGAGTCCCTGGGCTGGGCCCTCTGGCCCTTCCTGGAATGGGCGGAGTCTCTGATTCTGGGTGGTCAGGAGGCCACCTTCTGCTTCCTAGGCTCCCAGCGGCTTTCCCTCTGCCAAGTGGCCCTGCCTTTGCTTCTCAAGCCATCCTCCAGGTCTGTGCAGTCTCCTCCTCACGGCTGACTTGCCCGCTTTGAGCTGTTTTCTCCTGGTGACTGAGATGAGCCCTTCACTGGGTGCTGTCCAAGTACAGTGAACAGCTCAGCCGCAGCCTGGTCTGACCCAGGCCTGCCACTCCAGCCATGCCATCCATCTCGGGCTAGTTGCCTCTTCTCTCTGAGCTGCTTGCTGGGCAGGAGGCATCCCTACCCCAGAGGTGGCGGAGAGGATCCCGCTATGTGAGGCATGGAATAAGCTTTAGCAGAGGACGTGCTCAGTCAATGTAAAAACACACAACTCAGTGCTTTGTTTTGAAGTGCTGTAGCCAGATGAATGCTCAGTATTAAGCAAAACTCATGAGTTGATAACATTTAAAAAAATTCTGTCTATCCCTTCTTCCAGGCCTTTTCCCCTGGTATTTAGTATCCAAGTCACTTCCAACCCCAAACAGAAGCTCGAAGAGTACATAAACACACACACACGCACGCACGCGCGCGCGCGCGCGAGGGCAGGCACACTGTGTCTATCCTTTTTGGAAACCACTTTCCCAAATTATCCCCTTTTCTCCCTTTCTCTGCATCCCCCATCGCCATCTGTTCCCCAAAGCTTCAGTCTCTCACTCCCCACCAAGTGTCAGGAAGAAAGGGTGATTGTACTAATTCAAGCTAAAGTGTGATTGACAGTCCCCCAGGGTTTTGACGCTGAAATAATAATCATTGGCAGAATTCTACTCTCAGGTCTAAGGGGAGAATTTCAGTGAGCATTTAAAGAAGCCGAGAGCTCCATAGAGGGATTTCTGAGGGACTTTGTGTCCTGTCCAGCCTGCTTCCCCGCTGAAAGTAGCCCTGGAATTAGATTTCCCCATGCCAGACATGAATCCAGTGTACACATTAACTGCCAACAGTTTCAGCAGCATATGATAGGCTCAGGTTTCTGGGGAGAGGGTCCCCAGCTATTTTCTGATGCTCAGAGAAGCCAGCAACCCCCGGATGAGACTCATCTTTGCTTTGTCAGTTGCTTCTAGAATCCTCACAGCAGCCTTTGAGGTCAGTGGACCCACCCGTCTTTGTAGCTGAGGAAACTGTGGCTTAGATGGAGGAAGTGACTCTCCCAAAGACACATGGCCAGGAAATGCCGGGGCCTCTTAGCAGTTTCGACCCCAGGCCCCAGGCTGTGTGCTTCTTCAGCTTTGATGTTTATTTTCCACTTGCTATGGCCTGAGGGGCCCCAGGCAGCCCAGGCCCTTGTGGGTGGATTGGTCCAGCTGCCAGCCGGGTCCTTTAGTGGTTTCCGGTGAACCTCCCATCCAAAGAAGAAGGCCGCCTCCCACTCCTTTCCCTTCAGACCCTGTCCCATCCGCCAAGCCACCTGAACCCCCCGGCATGCTGGGCTCTTTCCTGCCTGTTACTTTGCACTGGCTGTTCCCTTTGCCAGGAACTCCCTTCTCTCTCTTCTCCACCTGGCTGTTCAGAACTTCCCTGTCCACTGCTTAGAACTCGGCACAAGGGCTGCCTCCTACAGGAAGCCTTCCCTCACCTACACAGGTCGAACCTGTCACCCCCCTTCCTAGTGTGGGTCCACAGTATGAGTGGACTCGGGGGGCTGAGGCTGTGTCTCTTAACTCCATAGCCCAACTCCCGCACACAGTAGGAACGCATGAAATGTTGGGGTAAATGAATAACCAGTCAGTGATCATGGCTAATATTCTTTCAAATGCTCCCAATGTGCCGGGCACATTCTTAAGTTCTTAAAGGGGGTCATTTAATGTTCATAATAGCCCTTTGAGGTGGACACTCTTAGACCCATTTTACAGATGAGGCTCAGAGAAGTGAAGTCTGTTGCCCAAGCTCACACAGCCACACAGGAAATGGCAGAGCTGGGATTTGAACCCAGGTCTGTCTGACTTCTTGAATGCCCAGAGACCTCAGGCTCTCACTTGGATTCTAGAAGGAGGTGAGAGAGGAAACGAAGGTTCTGAAACACAGCGGGGGTGAGGCAGAGAAGGGCTGGGTGGTCGGAGGTGGGCTGTCTGTCCAGCATCTGGGTCTGCACCTTTTGCGTTGGGCTGAGGTTGCGTAATCAAAGGGCCTTGAGGGTGAATTGGGGAGGAGGATAGATCTGACATTTGAGTGACTAGAGAAGGGGTGGCTGGGCTGGGTGGACCCCTACTCTTTGAAACCAGCCCCTACCTAAAGAATTGGCATTGAGGTCTCATCATCTTTATTAGTGACATTTGGGAGGGGTGAGGAGCTAGGCTCAGGGTCATAATTCATGTCCTAAGTCATCCCCTCCCCCTGTTCGCACGTCACCCCCCCAGTCTGAGCATCCCCAAGTCTCCGCAGGACACGGGCAGGAGCCTCCTGACTGACCTCCCCGCCTCCGTTCCCACCCCTGCAGGCCCTCTCCCCAGGGGCTGCCCGTAGAGTAAGTCCAGCTCCTTCCCCATCCCCTGAGGACATGCCTGGCAGCTGCACCCCATCTTCCCCTTCCCTCCGCTCCAGCCCCAGAAGCCTCCTCTCAGGTTCTTGAACACACCAAACCCTCTCTCTCCCATCTTGGGGTTTTGCACTCTCCGTTCCCTCTGCCTGGAGCACCCTTCCCACACATTTTCACACCGCCAGTTCCCTCTCATCCAGGTCTCAGCTTGGACGTCACCTCCTCCAAGAAGTCCTCCTTAACCTCCCTCTTCCTTCCCCTTCTTGATCTCTCTCATGGTGTCCAGCTTATTTCTTTGCAAGTCATTATCACGGTCTGGCGGTAGCTTGTGTACCGTCCACATCCCCCACTCAGTTGTAAGCTCCTTGAGGCCAGAGGCCTGGCTGTCTCGTCCACTGTCCTGTCTCCAGCCTTGAGCAGGTGCCTGAAACCTTTTTATTGCTTCCGAGTGAAGGCTGAACGAACGGACGGCGATTCTGGAAGAAGCCCAGACCAGGATATTTTGCACCTTCTGAAAAGCCTCTCCTGCAGAGGCAGACTGTGGTCACTCAGAGCAGACACAGAGCCAGCTGATGAGCCTGCTGGCCTGGGTCAAAATCATGGACCCTGGCTCGGCCGCTTTCCAGCTGGACAACGGTGAACAGTCGCTTTGTACCTTGATTCCCTCCTCGCTGTACCATAATCATTTCCTAGCACATACTCTGTGCCAGGCCACGCTCATTGGACCCAAGCACGTTCTGTAAATATTTGTTAAGCATCTACTAGGGGCCAGGCACCGTGCTAGGAGCTGGGGAGACAGCCGTGAACAAAACAGGCAAAACCCATGTCTTTATCAAACGAGTGTGCTGCTGAAATCTGATGTTCTAGTGTTTTATTATTTTCACATTTCAAAGAATTTCACATAAATGTATTTCAAGAAAGTCCATTTTTGAAAGAATTATTACTCTTTCCATTTATCAGTTGGGGAAACTGAGGCATTGAGTGGTTAAGGAACTGGGCAAGATCTCACAGCTAGGAAGTAGCCAGGAGGGATTTGAACCCAGGCCATCGGGCCCCCTGAGGTAATAATAGCAGCTACGCTTACGGTTGTTGGAGGATCTCATGAATTAAGATGGTTGCAGCGTTCTGCTCTGAACGTCAGCACCCTCATACTTGCTGCTCTTGGGGTCTGGATGGTAAAGCGCCTGCAGCCCGCAGGCCTCCCTGACCGCCCGTGTCCCTCTCTCTCCCCAGATGTGAGCCCGGCGGGGCTCCCGCCCACCTGTCGCTGAAGCGCGCCCCCTGCCCCGGGCCCAGCATGCGCCTGTCGGTGCGGAGGGCACTGCTGGCAGCCGGCTTCGCCCTGGCCCTGGTGCTGGCGGTCCAGCTGGGGCAGCAGGTGCTGGAGTGCCGGGTGGCACTGGGGGGCCCCCGGGGCCCCCGGCGGGCCATGCGGCCGGAGCAGGAGGACCTGGTGATGGTGGGCTCGGACCACGTGGAGTACCGCTACGGCAAGGCCATGCCGCTCATCTTCGTGGGGGGCGTGCCCCGGAGTGGCACCACGCTCATGCGTGCGATGCTGGACGCCCACCCCGAGGTGCGCTGCGGGGAGGAGACCCGCATCATCCCCCGCGTGCTGGCCATGCGCCAGGCCTGGTCCAAGTCGGGCCGGGAGAAGCTGCGGCTGGAAGAGGCGGGTGTGACAGACGAGGTGCTGGACGCTGCCATGCAGGCCTTCATCCTGGAGGTGATCGCCAAGCACGGAGAGCCGGCCCGCGTCCTCTGCAACAAAGACCCCTTCACGCTCAAGTCCTCTGTCTACCTGTCGCGCCTGTTTCCCAACTCCAAGTTCCTGCTGATGGTGCGGGACGGCCGGGCCTCCGTGCACTCCATGATCACCCGCAAGGTCACCATTGCCGGCTTCGACCTCAGCAGCTACCGTGACTGCCTCGCCAAGTGGAACAAGGCCATTGAGGTGATGTACGCCCAGTGCATGGAGGTGGGCGCGGACAAATGCCTGCCCGTGTACTACGAGCAGCTGGTACTGCACCCCCGGCGCTCCCTCAAGCTCATCCTCGACTTCCTCGGCATCTCCTGGAGCGACTCCGTCCTGCACCATGAGGACCTCATCGGCAAGCCCGGCGGCGTCTCCCTGTCCAAGTGAGTGGAGCCCCCACCTTCCGCTCAGACCCCTGATCCTGGAGTCAGAGACGCTCAGTGGGAAGGTCGGCTCTGCCCCTCCAAGCTGTGTGGCCTTGGGCAAGTCACTGTGCCTCTCTGAGCCTCCTCTGTTGTACTGGAGAAGATCTGGGAAGAGAGTGGTTAAGAGCACAGCCTTGAACCAGATCTCCCACCTCATAGCTCTGTGGCATTGAATAAGTCACTGTACCTCTCTGAATTTCGGCTTTATTATCCAAAAAATGGGGCAGTCACTCCTCTCCAAACTGTGAATATGCTTTGTAGTGAGCTGTAGCAGGTAAAGTTTGAGAGTATAGTTTCTGGAACCAGGCTGTCTGGGTTTGAATCCCAGGTCTGCCACTTTTTAGCTGTGTGACCTTGAGCAAGTAACTCTCCCTCTCTGTGCTTTCATTTCCTCATCTGTAGCATAGGGATAGAATCTATCCCTATTAATCCCTATTAATCAAATGGGTTAATACACGTTAGGTGGTTTATTCCCGTTATCATCGTTTCAGTGTTGATCTTGCTTTTATTGGAATTACTCGTCAGGCTCACCTTCACTCTCGTTTATTGAGTGTCTGCTGTGTGGCCAGCACTGAGTGAAGCCACAAACAATCATTATTCCTTTAATCCCCACAGCCACCTATAACATAGGAACTGCTCTTATCCCCATTTTACAGATGGAGAAACTGAGTCTCAGGAAAGTTACTGGCCTAAGGCCACACAGCTAGCAAAGGGTGGTGCCAGGATTTGAATGCAGGTCTGTTGGACTCCAGTGCCTGTGTTCTCAAGCCCTCCGTGGCTGGGACCTATCCTCCCTCCCTTTCTGTCCCTTGCTGTCTGCCTTCCTCCTTTGAGGAGGCTGTGCCTTTCCTGAGACAGTGCAGCACCAGAGTGTGCCATCCCCACGTCTCCATCCTGGTCAGTTGCAAGCATCTTTAACAGCCCAGTGGAAGGGCGGTCCTTCCTGGGACAACGCCTCCCATTTCTTTCATGGCTGGACCCTCCCAGGCTCTGCCCCCAAGAGCTCCTGATCCCTGAGCAGAGCGGGAGGCTCTCAGCAGCTCCTGGCAGCGAAGTGCCCATGGGCTGGGTACCCCCACCAGTTGGTGCTGGAGCCGGGATTTTTGTAAATCATCATGACAAGACATCAGATGACCAAAGGAATACATCCTGATTGCAGGAAATTGGGAAAATACATAAAACGGGAAAGAAAAACCACCCATAATCCCAACACCCAGATTTTGATTTGTGGCTTGGTGGTCCTTGATCAGGGTATATTGATAAAACTGGAGTCCTGCTGGTCATGTTCCTGTGTAACCTTTCTTCACCTTGTATTTGGGACGCTTGCCCATGGCCCCCAGCACTCTGCAGTGACATCATTTTGAATGGCTGCATAATATTCCACTACACGATCACCATATTCTATTTAACATCTGTTTTTGGACACTTTGTTTATTGACTCGTATCAAGCCTGGCTCCTATCCAAGTTCTGGGATGTATCTATGTGATTTCTGTCCTGTGAAGTCCTGGAGACACAAGGCTTGTGGCAAAGGCCAGGCACATGTTTGATCATGTCTGGTATGTCCACTGTAAACATCTTCGCAACAAGCGTTTTGTTATAAAAGATGAAATCACTGGTTGATTGACAGTTCCGGTTTCATTACTCTAGGAAATGATAACATATCAGTTTCTGCAAATACTTCATTGAGCACAGTTATCCCTCCCACCTGTCAAAACCAAAAGGTTACTGAGCTGTGGTTCATAGGAAAGGGACAGCTGCCTTCGAGAGCATTAATGATGATTCTTTAGCTAATTTAGATACACTTACTTTCTCTCTCCTGCCATCTTCGCCAGATTTATCACACAGTATTAGACATTGGAGGCCATGTTCATAGCAGCACTACTCACAGTAGCCAAGACATGGAAGTAGCCTGTGTCCATCGACAGATGAATGGATAAAGGAGATGAGGCGTATATACAATAGAATGGTACTCAGCCACAAAAAAGAATGAAATAACGCCATTTGCAGCCACGTGGATGGACCTAGAGATTATCATACTAAGTGAATTAAGTCAGACGGAGAAAGGTAAATACTGTCTGATATCACTTATATGTGGAATCTAAAATATGACACAAATGAACTTAATTCATGAAAAAGAAACAAACTCACAGATGTAGAAGACAAATTTAGGATTACCAAAGGGGGAAGGGTGTAGGGGAGGGATGGATTGGGAGTTTGGGATTAATAGATACACACTACTGTATATAAAATAGGTAAACAACAGGGACCTACAGCATAGCACAGGTAACTATATTCAATATCCTGTAATAACCGTAATGGAAAAGAATATGAAAAAGAATACACACACACACACACACGTATGTATAACTGAATCACTTTGCTGCATACCAGAAACTAACACAACATTGTAAATACTTCAATTAAAAAAAAAAAAAAGAGGCAAAAGAAGAACCAAGCTCCTCCTGTCCCCTCAGAAAGGAATGGTTACTGGATCCCTGATGTGTCTTGAAAACGGTGAAAATTCTAACAGAATCTGGCTTGGATTAGCTCACTGAAGGATTTGCAGAAACTGATATGTTATCATTTTCTCGTGTAATGCAGCTGTCAACCAGCGATTTTATCCTTTATGGCAGAATGGCCTTATGGCCAATTGTGGGGTGAAACTGCTTACAGTGAAGACGTTTATGGTGAAAATACCTAGATCCGTATTTGTGATTTTTTGACACACTGGCTAGAGTTGAGATTTAAATCCGGGTCTTCAGACTCCAGATCCATGCCCTCCCCACCAGTCCACACCCTCTCCCCTCCCCAGTTCCCCTCACCCCCCCTCCCCATCTTCCTTTTGCTCCATCTGTCTGCTTCTGTTCTTTGTTCCCAAGTTATCTCTTAGTTGGGATGGAAGCATCTAGAAATAGGTCCTCGATCCTAGGAGTTCCCCACCCTGTATCCTGTAAAGCCTCTGAACTATAATTGATAAGATCATCAGGACTCACACAGCTTGGTAACCCTGTTGGATGGGAGAGCAAGGAAGCAGATATAAGACGATGACTGTTTCATCCTAACAGCAAAATGGAAACAACGTAAATATCCATCTTTAGGGGAATGGAAAAAGAATGAGGTATTGAGAGAGCAGAGAAAAAAAAAACACCCCACCTATAAACCAGTACTATGTATAGTATATAATTTCTGTTTTTAAATCTGCAAGCAAAACCACAGATTTTCAGTGTGTATATGTGTGGGAGAGAGAGAAAGAGAGAGCTAACACCGAGACCTTAAAATGTACCAGATACTCTTTTATTATTAACTCATTTACTCCTCAGAACAGCCCCGTGAGGTAAGTACTATTATGATTCCCATTTTACAGGTGAGGACACTGAGGCTCAGAGAGGTTCAGTCAGTCTCCCAAGGCCACACAGCCCGTGTTGGTAGAGCTGGCATCTGCACCCAGGCAGTCTGGCCCCTGAGTCTGCGCTTAGCCACTCTGTTTTTAAAAGTACAGAAAACAGATTGGTAGGGTACGCTTCAGAATGCTATGGTCAGGTCCCTGTAGGGAGCTGAAGGACTCAGAGTGGTGACCCCAGGGGCTATTCGCCTTACCATTTGTGTCTTAGAATTACTTCTCAAGAACAAAATACTCATCTTAGTCATATAAATAAAAAGTAATTTTTAAAAAGTCAGGTCAAGGAAGCAGAATTTCAACACCACTGAAGTGGTGTGCCTTGTCTAGCCCTTTCTCCCAGCTTCCCACCCCATGCTTTTATCCCCATTGTACAGAGCAGGTATGAGGAGGCCATATGACTTGCCCACATTCTTATACTTGATAAGAGCCGAGTGGGCCCTGGGGACCAGTCCCCCCAACCTTTCCTGCTGCCCCAGAGTCCCTGAGCAGGGAGCCCACCTGAGCACCACCTGGGTCTGCCCGTGCCCCGTCCAGCCCGTCCTCTCTCCCCAGGATCGAGCGATCCACAGACCAGGTCATCAAGCCCGTGAACCTGGAAGCTCTCTCCAAGTGGACTGGCCACATCCCTGGGGATGTGTTGAGGGACATGGCCCAGATCGCCCCCATGCTGGCTCGGCTTGGCTATGACCCCTATGCAAACCCGCCCAACTACGGCAACCCCGATCCCATCGTCATCAACAACACACACCGGGTGAGTGCACGTGCACACGGGGAGATGCGTGCTCAGGCTGTGGTGGGGGTGGAGGCTCCAGCTACCCCAGAAAACACTTAGTTTCTTGATTCCTATGCAGCTGGTCTGTTTCTGTCTCAGGGACACGGTGATCCGTATGGCTACTTGTATTTCCATTTTTGCCTGGGCCACAAGGAAGCTCAAAACCAACTGGTAGCCTGCCTCTCACACTGTATAGCATCTCACGGCAGGCCCATTCGTGCACTAATTCCATCCCATTTCTGTACTTTGATTTACCCTTTCCCCCCTGCTTCCCTGGCTGTTTGTTCGTCTGTTTGTAAAGCACTTCAAGTCTCTGTTGAGACTGGGTGTGAATAAATAAATGATAGTCCCTTTATTGCCCCCGTAAGGTTTAATTTTTAATTTTATTTATTTATTTTTGGCCCTGCCTCAAGGCATGTGGGATCTTAATTCCCCAACCAGGGATGGAAACCATGTCCCCTGCAGTGGAAGCAGAGTCTTAACCACTGGACCGCCAGGGAAGTCCCTGCCCCCATAAGGTTTAATATTTACTTCTCAGACAAATGTAAGTTTAGGGTGGTTTAAATTACTTTTTAAGTTCTCCTTAGTGTAGGTGGTCAAGGGGAAATGACTTTGAGAAGATGTTTCTGGAGCATAGAAGTAGGCTAATCCTGGGTGTGGAACAGTTACCAAGTCGATATTATTTACATGTCACTGTCACTTCTCCTTTACTCTGGTTGCTGTGTTCTGACTTCCTCAGAGACACGAAGTTAATGAAAATATCTGAACATGGGACCCAGGCCTGAGGAAGTGCCCTCCTACCCCTTATGTCATTGAGACCCAGAGTTTTAATTTAAGCTGAGTTTGGCATTTCTTTTTTTCTCTCTTTTTTTAAAAATTAATTCTAAAGTCCTCTGATTCTACTTTCAGAGAACTACTTTGTGTTTGGTCTGTTGAACTAGAGAAGAAAAGGCACGCATCTTAAATTTATTTATTTAATTTATTTATTTTTGGCTGCATTGGGTCTTCATTGCTGCGCGCAGGCTTTCTCTAGTTGCAGTGAGCAGGGGATACTCTTCTTGTGGTGCACGGGCTTCTCATTGTGGTGGCTTCTCTTGTTGCGGAGCACGGGCTGTAGGCGCACGGGCTTCAGTAGTTGTGGCACATGGGCTTCAGTAGTTGTGGCTCACAGGCTCTAGAGCGCAGGCTCAGTAGTTGTTGCGCACAGGCTTAGTTGCTCCGCGGCATGTGGGATCTTCCTGGACCAGGGCTCGAACCCGTGTCCCCTGCACTGGCAGGCGGATTCTTTACCACTGCGCCACCAGGGAAGCCCGAGTTTGGCATTTCTGAGCACGTGCTGATTTTAGAAAGCAAACAGTTCTTTTTTTTCTTTCTCTTATTGCCTTATAACTGACTTATTATATTATTGTAGTTTCAGGTGTATGACAGAACAATTTGATATTTGTGCACATGGCAAAACGATCACTACAATTTGAGTCTAGTTACCCACTGTCTGTCACTGTACAAATTTACAACATATGCAGTACAATATTACCGACTATAATCACCGTGCTGTACATTACATCCCTGTGGCTTGTTTATTTTATATTATCTTGACCCCCTTCACCGATTTCACCTCCCCTGCTCCCAACCCAACAGTTCTTGTATTGAATCAGAAAGGGAGAGAGTCATTACTCTTTATTCTCCTTTAATTCTTCAGTGGACTCAAGGAGAAAGACTCCATTTGATGCCAACAAGTCCTTAACACGTGCAAGCTTTCTCTCTCTCTCTCTCTCTCTCTCACTCTTTCTTTTTCTATTTTTTGGCCACGCCGTGCGCCATGTGGGATCTTAGTTCCCTGATCAGGGCTTGAACCCGTGTTGCCTGCATGGGAAGTGTGGAGTCTTAACCACTGGACCACCAGGGAATTCCTGCAAGCTTTCTTTTTAACGGAGAGAATTTACTAACACTGAGCGTAGGCAGCTCTGCCCTTGTCCTTGAAATGCAAGCCCATCTATACGTCTCATTACTTCCTCTTCCCCCGACATTAGTTGATTTTGTAAACATCTACTTGTGGAAATACTCAGGGATCCAAGGTAGATACCCAGAGTGCATGGAGAGCGTGGGTGTTGGCAACCTGGATGTGGCTTTTTTTTTATGATTTTATTATTTTTGTTTTAAATATTATTAATTTCAATGTTTACTATTTAATAATAGTTATCATTCTTTAAACTGTACTTAGGCGCTTTATATACTTTCCTGTATACATGCTATATTTCATAATAAAAAATTCATTAACAGGATTAGGGACTTCCCTGGTGGCGCAGTGGTTAAGAATCCACCTGCCAATGCAGGGGACACAGGCTTGAGCCCTGGTCCGGGAAGATCCCAAATGCTGCAGAGCAACTAAGCCCGTGCACCACAACTACTGAGCCTGCGCTCTAGAGCCCGTGCGCCACAACTACTGAAGCCTGCGTGCCTAGAGCACGTGCTCCACGACAAGAGAAGCCACCGCAATGAGAAGCCCGCGCACTGGAACGAAGAGAAGCCCCCTGCTCACTGCAACTAGAGAAAGCCCGCGCGCAGCAATGAAGACCCAACACAGCCAAAAATAAATAAATAAATTTATTATTTTTTAAAATTCATTAACGGGATTAAAAAAGCAGCAGCAACTGGTGATGACCTTGAAATCCAGCCCCCAAATGCTTCTCAGAAGGGGTGGCTGGGACAGGATGAGGGCATCAGAGAAAGCTGGCCTCTCCTTACCTGCTTTTTTAGCCAGGGGCCCAGCTCCTCTGAAGTCCGTCTAAAAGGCAGAGGCCCCTGGCAGGTCCTAGACTATGGGTCAGAAGCTCCCAGAGTAAGGCCTGACCTTGGGTGTTGTATAAAAAAAACTCTGATGAGCAGTGATGGGTAGGAACAGCTGTTTGGAGCTCTGTTGTTTATTTAAAACAGAAGATGTCTCTGGGTTTCTTCCAAAGAGGTTTACTCCCCAAAGAAAAACTCTGTTTTCTACTAACTTATTTAATGACACAAGTGTTAAGAGAACCACAATTCCCTGATTCACTTATTCTCATCCCTAACTGAATTTTTGTGACAAATACACTTGTACTACTGAGAAGAAATATTTTGACACTTCATCTATCTATGCAAGTAGAGAATTGATAGGGTCACTTTCAAAAGTGATTTTTTGTATTTCAAGTTTCTGGCTTAAATATCCAACGGGGCAGATTTTTACATTTGTAAGAACTAAATTTGGTTTAAAAAAAGCCAAAAACTTGCTCTAGTTTTGTGACCCTGTGTACTTTTAAAATAAAATCAAGAAAGCAAAAAAAGGAAAAACAAAAACGAAACAAAAGAGCTTTACTCCTTGGGGGTTCCACAAGTTTTAACAAGTGCCAGACACCTTATTTAGTCTTTACAGTGGTTTTGCTGTAACTACAAAGGTAAGTCCCCTCGTTGAAAGCCACAAGGGTGTGTGTGTGTGTGTGTGTGTGTGTGTGCGTGTGTGTGTGTGTGTGTGTGTGTACTGAAGGCACAGAACGTTCCTGTACTGGATCCTAGGCAGTACACTCGGTTCTGAAATGATCCCAGTGCTAATGAAACTGTCTGTACCTGTGCTGTTCATTACAGCCACTAGGCTTGTGTGACCACTGAAATGTGACCAGTGAAATGTGATGAGTCCAAACTGAAAGGTGCCGTGGAAGTGTGAAACACACACTGGATTTTGAGGTCCTCGTACCCCCCAAAAGCATGTAAAACTTCTCCTTAATCATTTTTATATTGATTACAGAGGGAAGGAAAACTTTTCCCTTTTTCCCTTCTAGGTTCTTTGGCTGGTCTGATAATGAAATTGACATAAGACAGATTAATAGGAGACAAAACAAATTTAATATCGTACATACAGGGGCTCATAAAAATAGGAGATTCATAAGAAGGGGCCAAAGCAGGCATCTTTCATACCTTTTAGATGAAGAAAGAATACATTTGTGAAGTACTGATAGGACAAAGACATCTGGGCTTGGGGTAGTAAATTACTGAAGAAGTAACAAGGTTTGTGTACACAGCCCTTTTGGCCCTGATTTCTCCATCTCTGGTGATAAGGATGGCTCTCTACCTCCTGTTGCGGGGAGGGTACCTTTCACCTGGGAGATTTATTCCCTGCTCTCAAGGGCACTAAGGAGGGTCAGAGTGTCCTTCTGGCACCGGCTGTTTCTTAAATAACTTTAATTCAAAATAATGAATATGCCAAAGTGGTAGATTTGGGGGCAACCTGCCCTGAACCCCATCAATTACATGTTGAAGTATTAATATTTTAGCTATATCAGGTTAAATAAAAAATACCACTATAGGGAATTCCCTGTAGGTCCGATGGTAAGGACTCCACGCTTTCACTGCTGAGGGTCCAGGTTCCTCCATCCCTGGTTGGGGAACTGAGATCCCACAAGCTGCGCGGTGTGGCCAAAAAAAAAAAAAAAACCACTAGAATTAATTTCACCTGTTTCACTTTGTTTTTAAATGTGGCTACTAGAAAATTTTAAATTACAGACTAGGTTCACATTATATTCTATTGGACAGTGCTGGTCTATCCAGTGCCTTGTATTTCGAGAGATATTGGAAAGGCCTGGAATTTTCTGGTTCCCACCTCAGGGCCTTTGTCCTCTCTGTGCCCTCTGGCTGGAATGCTTCTCCTTCAGAGCGTAGCCTGGCAGGATATCCTTGTCACTCAGGTCTCAGCACAAAGGCCATGCGTTCCAAGGGGCCCTTTCTGACCACCCATTCAGAAGAAGCCCCCTGGGCACTCCTAATCACGTACTTTCCTTGTAGTACTTCCCATGGTTTGATATGTTCTTGTTTAATTGTGTTGTCACTTGTGGATTGTCTGGCCCTCCCCACTCCAGAACGGAAGCTCCAGGAGGATGGGACTTCTAATTGTCTGGGCAGTGTTGTAATGGCCCCCAACCCCCTCCCCACCCCCGAGCTTAGAATAATGCCAGAATAAGAGGAGCTTATTAATACATGTTTGTTGGATGGATGCATGGGTGAGCAGGTGGATAAGTGGATGGGTGGGTTGGGTGGATGGATGGATAGGTGTGTAGATGGGTGGGTAGGTGGACGGGAGGGTAGATGGGGGGCGTGGATGGGAGGGTGGATGGGGGGGGGTGTGGGTGGATGGAGAGGTAGATGGATGGGAGGGTGGATGGGTGGGTACCCGGATGGATGGGTGGGTGTGCAAAGGATGGACTCAATTTTATTTTTTGATCATTTCTACAATAGCGATAATTTTTTCTTTCCTAGGTCTTGAAAGGGGACTATAAAACACCAGCCAATCTGAAAGGCTATCTTCAGGTCAGAAACCCCAGGGGGAATTCTGCGTCACCACTCTGTGGTGCCCTCTGTGCCCTTGAACACTTCACTTCTCTCATATGGTTGATGGTTTGTCCATCAGAAAATTGGATGGGGGTGGGATTCCGGTCAGAGGCTCTCAAGTGTCTGATCCACCTGGAGCGACATCTCAGTAGCCCTTCAGCCTGAGTCCCTTCCTTGTCCCCTGGCTTGCAAGCAGTTGGAGGAACTTAGTGGGGACTTTCTGTCAAACTTTCTGCCTCTAGCCTTAAATTCAGCTTCATTTAAAGTGGCAGTTCCTGGACTTCCCTGGAGGTCCAGTGGTTAAGATTCCGTGTTTTCACTGCAGGGGTGTGGGTTTGATCCCTGGTCAGGGAAGTTCTGCGTGCCGCACTGTGTGGCCAAAATAAAAAAGTATGAAGTGGCAGTTCCCAGCCCAGCACAAAAATTTCACCAGTCTACCAAAAAATGAGGGTCATGTGATGCAGGTATGTGTGCAAAAGTAGACACAATACAGTCCTGTGTCCCCACACGCATCCCCACAGGCTGGCCTCCCATGCATCCTGGGCGTGTCCATGGAGGCTGTCCCTGAATCTTGTCAAGAACCGCTCCCAGGACTGCCATAGCATCCTCCGTTGGGTACCAAAGTGCTCCTTTTTAAATGAAGGGTGGTGATGCTACAATCAGTAGTTTCAGTTTGTGTGTGTGTTTTATTTAACTTGGCCAGGAAAGGGTGGGGTCACCCTACGCTAATCCCCAGTTTAATCATCAAACTCACAAGACTCTAATGGGTCAGGCAATGAGATTTTGGTCCTTTGGGGATGAGTCCACACTCCCTTTGTGGGAATCAGAAACCCATCTCTTGCCACTGTGAAAAAATATTGCCAGACTTAATCAGCACTAATCTGTTATTTGTTTTAGCCCAAAGAGGATGTAACAAGAACAACAAACAGAAGTGGGGTAAGGGGAATTAGCCACAATCTGAAACTCTTTTCATTTTTGCATACAGTCTTTTTTTTGCCCACCTGGATATGCATTTTTATGTGCCTTGCAATTCCATTGTATGAGCTGCTTTGTTTTACTTTCTTACTGTTTTTCCATCTTGGGGGTCTCACGTGGCCATTTCGATGGCTACATAGTTTTCTCTGGAATGCATTATGTGTCACCAATTACTTAACTGTTGCCCTGTGTAACTTTTGCAATATTTTGCAATATTTCAAATGATGTCATGCACCTATCATCCTGATTTTGCCTCTCTTCTATGGGGCGAGGGCTGGGGGGGCCTCTATGGAATTGTTCCCTTCGAATACAATTTTTTATATAAATTTATTTATTTTTGGTTGCATTGGGTTTTCATTGCTGCGCATGGGCTTTCTCTAGTTGCAGCGAGCAGGGGCTACTCTTCGTTGTGGTGAGCGGGCTTCTCATTGCGGTGGCTTCTCTTGTTGCGGAGCACAGGCTCTAGGCTCACAGGCTTCAGTAGTTGTGGCACTCGGGCTCCGTAGCGTTGTGGCTCACAGGCTGTAGAGCGCATGCTCAGTAGTTGTGGCACACGGGCTTAGTTGCTCCGCGGCATGTGGGATCCTCCCAGACCAGGGCTCAAACCGGTGTCTCCTGCATTGGCAGGTGGATTCTTAACCACTGCACCACCAGGGAAGTCCCCAGATACATTTTTAAGGAGTGGAATCAGAGGATGGGAGGGTCATTTTTTTTTGGCCGTGCGGCATGTGGGATCTTAGTTCCTGGACCAGGAATCACCCATGCCCCTTGCAGTGGAATCGTGGATTCTTAACCACTGGACCGCCAGGGAATTCCCCATGGGAGGGTCTTTTTTGAGACTCTTGAACTACAAGGTTAAAATTGCTTTACAGAACAGTTGGACCAGTTTACACTCTCCTGCACTGTGTGGCATATTCAAGCTGGCCTGGGACTGTTTTTTGCTCTCTTAGAAGCAAAATGTAAAGGAATAGCATATGCTCTGTCATCGTGAGCAGTCCCACCTTCTGGAGAGCTGCCCCACAAATTACATCAAACCCCTACTTTCGGCCCTTTTCTCCTCCACTGTGCACGTGATCTCCTGCAGGATATTGCAAAACTTGGAAACAATCTTAGGGCAACAGTTGAGTAATGGTGGTGTGTACATTGTATAGAATATTATGTAGCCATCCAAAATGGTAATCGTGAAACCCCAAAAATAGGAAGATAGGAAGCAAGCAAAACAAAGCTGCTCACACGTTAGAATGGCAACTCATGCAAAAATGTATACTCAATCCCTAAACTCCAAACACCCTCTCCTTTCCAGGGCTTTGCTAATCCCTCTGCTGGGAATGCTTTTCTACCCACATCCGTGCATGGCCGGCTTCATTTTCATCTTTTAGCTCTTTGCTTATGGGGTGTTTTCCAACACCAACAACTAATTCTCTGATTATCTGGACACCAACTAGGTGTTGCGTAATTCAGTTCAATTCTGACGCTGATTTCCGGAGATAGCCTCTGACCCCACAGGTTAAGGGCCCAGTCCCACAAAACTGCCCCCACTTCAGATGCCCAGGCTACCTACCTTTCTGCCCAGCCAGCTACACATTTGCGGGGTCCCCATGCCCCACCCCCACTCAGGTTTGGTAATTCACTAGAACAACACACAGGACTCAGGAAAACACTTTACTTCCTAGATCACCAGCTTATCATAAAGGCTGTAAGTCAGGAACAGCCCAGTGGAAGAGATGTGTAGGGCGAGGTATGGGGGAAGGGCGTGGAGCTCCCATGCCCTCTCTGGGGGCACCACCCTCCCGGCACCTCCCTGTGATCGCCCACCCCGACTCCCTGAACCCTATCACTTATGGATTTTTATGGAGGTTTCATTAAGGAGGCATGGTTGATTAAATCATTGGCTGTTGGTTATTAACCTCCAGCCTCCTCCCTTCCCCAGAGGTTGGGGTGGAGGGCGCTGAAATTTCCAACCCTTTAATCATGCCTTAGCCTTTTTGGTAACCAAGCCCACATCCTGAAGCCCGGGGGCCCCCAGCCACCAGTCATCTCATTTGCATACAAAAGATGCTTTTTCTCTCTAGGGAGATTCCAAGGGTTCTAGGAGCTTGGTGCCAGGAACCCAAGGGCAAACACATGTAGGTTTTTCATTACACTCCACCTTAAATGTCATCGCCCTGTAGTGGCCTCTCCGAACCACTTTATCTGAAGGAGCCCCAACACCAGTCACTCACATCAGCCCATTGTATTGCCTGGACTTAATAGTGTCTTACGGATGTGTTTGTTGAGCAGGCTCTCCCCCTAGAATGTGAGCTGGGTGGGGATAGGATAGGGTCTATCATGTCCACAGTAGCCCCAGCGCCCGGCACATAGTAGGTGTGCGGCAGCTATTCGGTGAGGGAGTGTGCCCGATTCAGTGATGCTGAGGGCTGAACCTCAGGGCAGTGAGGCCCTGGTACCACCACTTGACTGTGACCCTTCCTCTGTGTGTTGTCTTCCTCCAGGTGAACCAGAATAGCACCTCTTCCCACCTAGGAAGCTCATGATTTCCAGGTAGGCCTGCGGACTTTGCCGGGACCTTCCGACACTTCTGAGCCCAGGAGTCACTTTTCTGAAAAGCTTGTCCTTCCTGAGCCTCCCTGGGGAGGAGTGGCCACCAAGGTGGGCTGACCCAGCCCCATCAGGAGGTTTCCCTGGCCCCAGCCTGGGGAGCTATTTATAGAATCAAGGCTTAGTCTCCTAGCTCTGGATCAGGGGTGTGGGCAGGGATCAATGCTGAACCAGCCAGAAAAAGGTTTATCTGGCGTTGGGGAGGGGGTACAGAGGACAGGTGTGATGGGGGGATTCTAGAACTATTTTGCACAGAATGCTGTCTGCCAAGCCAGCTTCTATAAACAGCATCAGGTTGGCCCAAAGCAATTAATGTTGTAATAATAGTCGCAAGCAGTTCTGGTCTAAGAATAACCCCTACTGCACTGGGCTGAGTGCTCTTCCTGTGTTACTCCTTTAACCCTCAGCATCCCTGGGAGGCAGGTGACATGACTGTCCCATTTTATGGAGGAGAAAACCAAAGCCCAGAGAAGGGCGTTGATTGGCCTAAGGCCACAGAGCTACCAAAAGTCATCTCCCCCTGAGTTTGCTTTTCACAAACGATTTTAAGTGCATATTTATCCATCCATGTTTTGCCAAGGGGCAGGGAAGCAGGTTCTGAACTTGGGAAGTCAGAGATTTAAGGACTCACTCGAGGTTCAACTCCTGTTGGCCTCTGTTTTCCCCATCTGGAGAATGGGGATTCATCACTGTCCGCCTGCAAGGGTGGTCGTGAGATGAAGTGAGCCGGCCCGGGTGGGAGCGCTGGGACCTTGCGGCAGACGTGGGCCCTGGAGTTAAGGCTCCAGCGAGTGAGCTCACTTCCTTATGCTCCCCAGCCTCTCTGATCAGGCTCAGGGAAACCTGGGGGAGTCAGAGAGGCCAGGACCAACTTGCCTGGGTATTTGGCCTATTCTTTTAAACTGTAAAAGAGCTTCTAACCTCTAGTCGATTTTTAGTTTCCTTTTCTTATTTTTAAATAATCAGCATATTTTTTCATTTTTCTTGAAATCCACTTTGCACCAGCCCACAAGGCTGGAGACACAAAGTCACCCTGACTCTAGCATTCCCATCTTGAGTTGTGCTAAGATCCAGGACTTCCGTTTAATTCCTAAGAATTCTCACGTTGAAAGCAGTCTTTTTCCAAGTTTTTCCCCAACTCGATTTCCCTCTCTCTCTTTCTGCAGGTTCATTAGTAGAATCCTGAACCTTCTCGTTGACGAAAGCCAGATCTATTTCTCGCTTTACCCTTTAGATGAGGTCCCAGAGACAGGGTACTTTAGCTCATCATTGCCATCTGCTCTTCATAAATCAGAAAAGTGATATCTTTGAGGTCAGGTGGCGACAGGTTGAGATGTGGGTAAGGACCCAAGAAACATTTTTAAAGGTAAATTCTCTCCAGCCATCTGGATGCTATAGAAAATCTCACATGCTTACAGGAATGCATGAAGACCATCTGTCCTGCAATCGCACATATAAATATACAAGATCTCTTTCAGAATTGCGACTCTGGGCCTAACACCCGTTTTTCTCCCCTTTCAGATCTTTGCAAGTGGCTTTGTTGCCAGAAGAGAAGAGACTTTGCATTTGAGTGGAAATCGGACCTCAAATCCAAGCATATTGCTTGCTATTAATCGCCGAAACAGGACTGCTCATGAGGAATGTATTTGCATATGGTTGCAAAGGCTGAATCATTGAAAACTTAACCTTGAAACATTCTATCTTAGGATAGTCTGGGGTAGAGAACCAAGAGTGTGGAGGTAGTCCGGCTTTTGAAACTTAGGTATTTTATATTTTTCCCCTCGAGAAGTTTTTTTTAAGAAATGGATTTGCCATCCTCCTTAATTTGCAGGACTGCCTTGGTGGCTTTGTTTGCTGGGACAAGGCCCACCACCCGTGCCTCTCCTGTTGACCCTTACTTTTGAATTCAAAGAATCTATTTAAGAATTTAATATATGAGACTTTCTTTGATTCCTCCTCAGTTTTACTCACAGAGAAAAAAATATATATATTATTTGAATAAACTGAACAGGGACTCATTTGTCTGTGCCTTACTTTACAGAGTGAATAGATTTTTTTCTTCCATGTCGAGTTTTGTCAGGTGGATTGATGATGAACAAAGGCTGGAGAATAGGTCCACACAAGGGCGCAGCTGAACTCCTGTGTCAGGGAGCCCCAAGGCCACCCTTGGGTTTGGCGATTTGCTACAAGGACTCACGGAACTCGGAAAACCTGGTGGACTCACAGTTACGGTTTATTACAGCGAAAGGATACGGATTAAAACCAGCAAGGGAAAAAGGCGCATAGGGCAGAGTCCAGGAGAGCCCAGGCACAAGCTCCCAGATGTCCTCTCCCACTGGAGTCTCACAGACACGCTTGATTCTCCCACCAACAATGTGTGACAACATGTATGAAGTATTGCCAGCCAGGAAGGCTCACCTGAGGCTTAGTGTCCAGCATTTTTTACTTGGCATCAGTCACAAAGGTATGCAGCAACTGACCATAGTTACTTGGTCTCCAGCCCTTCCAGAGGTCAAATGATACAGTGTGATCCAAGACCCCCCATAAATCACATTGTTAACATAGACTCTATGGCCTGTTGTGGTCCAGGGTCCTAGGTGTTCAAAGGCACTCCTTCTAGTGAGGACATCCCAAGGGCTCAGAGGTGAGCTCCCAGGAGTTGGTCCAGGCTGGTCCTTGGTCACATGCAGGGTTTGTTGGAACTCTCCAAGCCTGCTGAGCTCATCTTTGGCTGCTCAAATGCTTAGGGATCAACCAGGCCCAGAATAGTTTGTTATCTTTTAAGGGTTAACTGTTTTACCCACACTGCCTTGCCTTAGCTCTCATGACAGTAGTGAGGCTTTGGGAAGGTAGTGACTCACAGTGGCGTGGGGTATGGAGTTTTGGAGTCAGGCCGAAGTTCCAGCTGTGTGGTTTGCTCCCCTGTTTCTTCATCTGTAAAATGAGGAAGGTAGAACTTCCTGGGTTTATTGGGAGGGGCTGATGGGTGACGTGGGCTGTGGTGCCTGGTGTGTGATGAGCCCGCAGTGTGAAGCAGCTCTTGTCTCTCCTTGTCTTGAGACAGAGGTGGGATGGGTAGTTGATGGAGTCATGGACACAGGAAGCTCATGATCACCCCTCAAGGGTTAGCAGAAGACATCCGGCCTCATTCACTGTTCTACACATCTATTGCTGCATGACTCAACAGCCCCCAGCTTCGTGACTTAAAAGCATTTATTGTTGAATCTCTCAGTTCTAGGAGTTAACTAGAGTGAGCTCAGTGGTTCTCACAGTCAGATGGTGCCTGGGGCTTCTGTCCACTGAAGGCTCCTGCAGTCACATGTCTGGTGCCTGGGCTGGGGACGGTTGGAGGATTTGGAGGCGTCATTATCGCCTCTCCCCACGGCGAGCCTGGACTTCCTTGTAGCATGGTTAGGCAGACTCCTTATATGGCGGCTGGGCTCCCCCAGAGTAGATGCCACGCAGCTAAGGGATACGCCTGGAGCTGGTGCAGTGTCACTTCACCTCACCTGTGTCCTTTTGAGGACGCTTGCTTTACAGATAATGTCCCAGGCCTGCAGAACCTTGTCCCAGCTTGCTATCTAAGGATACTGGTCACAAATTCTTGGAAGATAAGTAGGGTAGAAACCATCTGTAAGAAACACTTGAAAGGAAACCAAATTTGCTAATCTCAGTTGATCTGGATCTTCAATTCTGCCAAGTTCAGGACATGATATATATATTTTTTGAACAAAACTCAAAATAAGACTAAGCCATGTGCAACTGTAGAATGTCAATGTCCCAGAAAAGGTACTTGTGCTAGGCTTTAAATATATCGTCTTTGAAATGCCACTTACAGATTGTTTCTATGGTACCAACCTATTTAAAGTTGTAACTGAGTGAGGATTTCCCCCCCCCCCAAATCTTTTGAAGGCAATATGGAAACAGTGCTGTATGGTGTGAGCTGCCTAAGGGGTGATTAGGAGTGTGGATTCGGCTTAGAAACGACCTTGGAAGGTTGAGGAATCGAAGAGATGACATATGCAGAGGTCTTTGTGACCCTGAACAGACAGTAGTCACCCTATAAGTATTAGCTCAAGTAAGTGGACAGAAATGATGTGGGTGGGTGCATGCACCGTGTAGCAAAGAAAGGACTGGTCTGACTGTGTCCTTCAGTCGTCTGTGTGGCCCTGGTACCTCCCCTGTGGCGTGGCCTCCTCTGTTGCCTCTTCTGTGAGAAGGGAGGGCTGGACCAATGATTGTCCGAGAGCCCTGCCAGGCTTCTGATGAGGGACCTTATTGCCTGGCAACCCCCTCCTGGGAAGGCTACATGTCTGAGCACCTCATTGGGAATCTAGACATGGGCCTGGATGTCCCTGGGTCCCAAATCAAGGGTTTATCTGGGCAGTGCCAGGAGACCAGGCTGCGTATGAGATCATGAAACTACACCTCTGGCCACCTCTCTCCTTTCTTTTCCTGAGGCTGTGCATTTGAGTCCAAAAATCTGGAAAAACCACTATCTTTGAGGCTAGAGACCATCTATGCAGAGAGATGAGATTGGGTCTTTTAAATGAAAATAGCCACAACCATTTAAGAAGATCTTACTATGTCAGGGGCTTTACATGCATTAATTAGCCTTCCCCCTTTTTATTTTGGTCCTGGGAACAACCTTTTTAGAGCAGTGCTATCTTTATCTCCATTTTAGAGGTGGGAAAACTGAGGTGTAGAGAAGCAAAGCAACCTGCCCCAGGTCCCCTATCTAGGGCTTCCTAGATTTGGATCCCTAAACTTTTACTCCAGAACCTTCACTTTTAAAAAATTCTAAGTACACAGAGAAAACATTATTTCTCTTAATCATTTGAGACTTAGTTGCCTATGTGATGCCCCTCCACCCTGCACCAAATACTTTAGTATTTCCAACAAACAGTGACATTCTCCATCGTAACCACAGGACAACCATCAAAATCAGGAAGTGAACATGGACACATCACTACCATGGAAACCTCAGCTTACCCCATTTAAGTTTTGACAGCTGCCCCAATAACTTCCTTTATAGCAAAAAGATCCAGTTCAGACTCATGTGTTGCATTTAGTTGTCATGTCTCTTCAGTCGCCTTCAGTCTGGAACAGTTGTAGGGTCTTTCATTTTCATGACCTTGGCACTTTTGAAGATGACAGACTGGTGGTTTTGTAGGAGTCCCTTTAATGGGGTTTGCCTTCTGTATCCTCATGATTCCATTCAGGTTATGCAGCTTGGCAGGAAATCACAGGAGTGATGCTCCCATCTTCTCAGGACATCCTATCACGTGATTCCCATTCGCCCCATTCTAGGGGACACACACTTGATCAGAGCCTGTATTCTCAATGACCCCACAACCATCCAGAAGGTTTCCTTTTCCAGAAGCCACATGGTAGGGTCCATTTGGTGAAACAAATCCACTAGCATCCGTCTGTCAAGAGCAAAGTAACTCAGCTCCATAAAATCTGCTGTAGAGCTATGGACATAGCTACTGAGAAGCCAGGCTTATATTTATTTTTGACTTTGACTTATAAATAGAAGCATACACGTTTTCAGGCCCAGGCTCAACACGGTTTATCTCGTCTCCGTGTTTCCCTCACTCTGCTCCGTAGTAGACTTTTCAGTCTGTAAGACTCTCTCCCCCGCCTTCTCCTCTACTAAAACCTCACTTTCCAGATTCTTTCCTGAGTACATACTATGTAGTGTGTGTCTATGTGTAAGGCACATGGACTGGACATGTCACTGGGATACAGAGACCATTAAGTCACAGTCCCTGTTCCCAAGAGGCTGGCATGTAATTGGCTTCATGTAGGTTCTCGTGTAATTAATAACAACCATGGGAACTTAGACCCAAGTCTTTTGACTCCAAGTCCAGTGCTCTGTGTATACTCTAACAATGCCTCCTGGATCTTTTCATCTTAGAGGGTGAGAGAAAACAAAGCAAAAATTAGCAGCTAACACTCTCTAAGCACCTGTTACGTACCAGGTACAGTTTTAATTGCTTACATATTTTATCTCAACCGTTTGCAGAAGAGAAAACTGAGGCTTAAGGTGTATGTATGTAACGCCTTGCCCGAGGTCCACAGTTGGTAAGTGGCAGAGCTGAGACCAGAACTCTGGAGTCTGTGTACCCACACAGAGTCCAGAGCTGGTGAGGGATTCCCTGGGAGTGCCTGGTGCCTCTTTGTTCCCTGGATCCCTGGAGCCTAGCACAGCGTAGGCCCTCAGTACATTTTTATTAGATCATTGAATGGATTTACTTACCAACCTGTTGGAAAGGAAGAGAATGGAAAGATTTTCTGGCGGGAATACTTGGGAATTCTAGAGTTTGCCCGTTCATTCCTTCACTCCCTCAAACACCTGTATAAGGCAACTGATCTGTGCCAACGACAGTGCTTATACTGAGAGACTCAAAGATCCAGGAGACAGTTTTGACCTTCATTATTTCTCTTTGAATGCCATGTCTCGTCCCCACCTCTAACTCGCCCCCCGACCCCCGCAAATGTCTCACACACAGCTATCCCATGAGCTAGTCCTATATCCCCATTTTGCAGATTTAGAATCTCAGGCTGGCAAAGGAGTCTCCCTAGGCTAGGGTGGCTTGACGACGTCCACACCCGTCGTCACAGGCTGGGCGTCGCCCCGAAGCGGGCGCAACAGGGAAATCAGCCCTCCTCCATTCCGGGCCCTGAAAACCCTCCCTAGTAGCTCGCTAGATCCAAAGCCGCCCTAGCGTTCCCTTGCTGCCATGGCAACCTGCGCGACATTTCCGCTGTCGAGAAATGTCATTTCCGGCGCGCCTGTCCCGGCACATCCGGGTTCCGGCCCCAAGCGACGCGCTTCTAACCCGGAGCGGGTAGTTGTGTTTGATACGCTGAGCAGGAGAGAGGTGAGCGGCGCCCGGGAGTGGGCAGGGGACCCGGGGGATTCTGTGCCGGTGGGAGTGGGTGCTCCGGTTTGGGGGAAGTGGGCCTCGGCCTCGCCAGTTGCGCTTCCCTTTCGCAGACGGCTCTGCCGAGGCGGGGAGAGGGCCGGGCCGCGCGGGGTCACCGGGCAGTCGGGGCCTGGGCCGAGTTAGGCACCGAGTCTCCGCCGCGGGGCCTGGACAGCATGGCAGGGAGACACCCGAGCCCCGGCTTCAGGCCCACCTGGTTTCGAGCCCCGCCAGCCGTGGAACCTAGGGCAAATTATTTAACTTAGCCTCACTTTACTTAAACTGAAGCTTGAGGACGCTAGTAGTACCTTCCTCGTAGAAGTGTCTTGATTCCTATATGAGATTATCGGCCTGAAGCGTCCGGCAAGTGCTTAGCACCCCCCGGGGGCTCTGTTACTCGTGACAACTATGTGGTTATCCCCATGCTCTGTGCCCAAGGAGGCAGCGGTGTATCTGGGACTCCCCGCCTCCTCTGAGAATGTTTCCCTCTTTTGCGCTCCTGGATGAGGCTGGGACCGGCAGCAACCAACCAGTGCACCAGTGAGTAGAGTAAGCAGGGAAACTTTCAAACAGAGCTGACCAGAGTTTAACACCGCCTGGGGAAGTAGCCATCCCGCGTCCCTGAAGGCTGTTTGCAGCAACTGCTAGAGGCGAATCACAGTGCTGTCATATATTGAATGTATTGCTGTGTGGTGGCCCATGCGTGGCATTTCATCTGCATTTAATACTCATACACTGAGTACCTGCTAGAGTGGAGATTTGAACTCGGGCTGTGATTTTAGCAGCTGGTTTCACAGCCACTTTGCTCGGCTCATTCCCGAATCCAGTAATAGGAAGGGCTATGAGCTAAGTGATTTTAAAGCACCATCTCGTTGAATCTGCCTTACAGGCACGCTCTAAGGTTGGTACTGCAGTTAATCCACTTAAGAGACAGCTGAATCTCATCACCCAGCTACCCTGAGATGATAGCTGTATTCCACTTCACAGCTGTGTACTGTTAAGGTCGTGTTCATAATTACTACTGCCTTCTGGCGCCTCAGAAGAGGTTCATGTTTTTTGAAGAAAACTAAGGCTCATTTGATGAGGCTTTCATCAAATAATGTGTTTCAGAAAAGCGTCTTCGAAAAAACTTACTGTGCTGCGACTGTCGGAGGTCCAGATGAAACTCTTTACTCGATAATAGAAAAAACTAATAAAATCTGGGGTCCAGGAAGATGTCTGCCTCATTTCTGAGGCAATAATACATAGAACAACATACTTCCTTAGTTGTTTTTATGTGGATTGTGTGTATGTGAGTGTGTGTGATGTTTTACGACATTGACAAGGAAATACATGCTTAAGAATCACATGGACTGTTGTGACTGGTCTTTTGTTCCACCTGTTTTAGTACCTGTTGTTTTCTACAATATGTTTTTAGTGTGTGCTTTATTGAATTGTAACAATGATGTTAGTTAACTTTAGTTTGGAGGAAGTTCTGAAGGCGGCAAGGAGCGGGAACTCAGGGGAGCATGCTGCTGCTCCCAGGACTTGTCACAGACTGTACCTTTTTTTATCCCTTCCTTTAGTGACAGGGCATGTCACTGTCCCACTTGTACCGGGACGGGGAAGGCCAAGGCCTCATGGATGACGAGGACGAGCGGGAGAACTTTGAGATCACCGACTGGGATCTCCAGAATGAATTCAACCCCAACCGGCAGCGCCACTGGCAGACCAAGGAAGAGGCCACCTACGGAGTATGGGCAGAGCGAGACTCGGATGAAGAGAGGCCCAGCTTTGGAGGCAAACGGTATGGCTGGCACGGGCTGCTTCCCTAGGAATTGGGGAGCTACCCCGCTAAGTAAATTTCTCTCCCAGCCTCACTGAGTCCCTTAGCTGCGGCATCAGCTCCGGGAGCCCAGTTCCGCTTTAGGTTAGAGCGCTGCTCTCTGACTTTTGATCATCAGTTGGTGTTAAGTGAGCAGTTATGTATATTAAGCCTTGTGCTGTCGACCCAGTCCTTGCTTTCCAGGAGCCCAGACTCTAGTGGATGGAGACAGGCTCACACAATGGAAGGGTGTAACTGATTTAGGACCTGAGGGGAAACACATTTTAAGGAGTATGACCTATTCTGGGAGGTCAGGGAAGATTGGCCGGTAGGGGAGGCACAAGTAAGCAAAGGCCCTTGATGGGAGGCAGCAGGGCACCCACGAGGATATGAGAGGTTTTGTGGGCTGAAGCGGGGAGAGAGTGGGGAGTATAGTTTGAGAAGAGGCCGTGGGTTTGTGTAGAGAGGGTATGACCTGGGGAGAAGGGTAGAAGACCCTTTTGCTCATGTGCAAAGTTGGCGGGGAGCCACAGTGGAAGAGGGGGCTCTGTGAGGAGGCCCAGGCAGTGGTCCTGGCAGAGGTGCGGGAGACCTGGTCTAAGATGGCAGCACAGGGATGAGGATTCAGGCTGAAAGCCTCCTCCTTGGTGTGAAGTCGTGTGTGTGTTGGCTGCAACTCACTTGACCAGAGTGGGTAGTAGATTTGGGCTTGTCTCCCTGTGCCCACCTGAGGCTTGGAGGCTCCAGCCCATTGATATTGTACATTTTTCACAAAAGAAACTGGGGAGAAAGAGCAGAGATCAGTTCAACCTTTTTTCTTCTGGCAAGAAATCTAACAGCAGACGACGAGTAGATCAGGGGTCAAGAATTGCAAGATCATAAGATAATAATAGCAGCCAAAATCTTTGGGTTCTTAACAGGCCTGGTCTCATTGACCATATGAGAATGGTACCATTATTTTTAAAATAAATTTATTTATTTATTTTTGGCTGCATTGGGTCTTCGTTACTGCACGCGGGCTTTCTCTAGTTGCAGCGAGTGGGGGCTACTCTTCGTTGCGGTGCGCGGGCTTCTCATTGCAGTGGCTTCTCGTTGCGGAGCTCGGGCTCTAGGCACGTGGGCTTCAGTAGTTGTGGCACACGGGCTCAGTAGTTGTGGTTCGCGAGGTCTAGAGCGCAGGCTCAGTAGTTGTGGTGCACAGACTTAGTTGCTCTGCAGCATGTGGGATCTTCCCGGACCAGGGCTTGAATCTGTGTCCCCTGCATTTGACAGGTGGATTCTTAACCACTGCACCACCGGGGAAGTCCGAGAAAGGTACCATTATTATCACCCCATTTTACAGATTAAGAAACAGCAGCCAAAAGTCACGCAACTAAGCTGAGAATCTGGGCCTGACTCTAGAGTTGGGCTCTTATATTGCATCTCTTAGGAAAAAATTCTCTGAATTTTATTGCTGCCATGGGGATGTTTATTTACTACGTTAGTCATTTTGTAAAGCATCGCCTTATTTTGCTGTATTCCCGGGGCTTTTCTTTGGAATCTTTTCTCTCCCTTTAACTACATAATAGAAAGCTATCAGCTCCAGTTCATACAAAAGGGAACTGTTGCTAATGACTTATTGTAACTACTGTTCTTGAGGCATTCAGGGTTAAAATCAATACTTTCCATCTCACGGAGTTAATTTCCTAGGTATTTTATTCATTTATTTATTTAATATTTTATTTTTATTTATTTATTTATTTGGCTGCGCTGGGTCTTAGTTGCGGCACGCAGGATCTTTTTAGTTGTGGCATGTGGGGTATTTTAGTTGTGGCATGTGGGATCTTTATTGCAGTGTGCGAACTCTTAGTTGCAGCATGTGGGATCTAGTTCCCTGACCAGGGATCCAACCTGGGCCCCATGCATTGGGAGCATGGAGTCTTAGCCACTGGACCACCAGGGAAGTCCCTCTTAGGTATTTTAGTTTTCATAAACAAATTTAATGGACATGAGATTTTCTAAGAATCTGATTGATACAATTGCTAATGTAATTTACATTCATATAATCTCTCTTAATATATTTTATTTATTTATGATTTTTATTTATGAGAATGTCTTTCTTGTTTGATTTTTCTATTTGAAATAGTGTCTGAAACAGATGCTTTTATTTTTTCAGATTCTTTTCCCATATAGGTCATTACAGAATATTGAGTAGCGTTCTCTGTGCTACACAGTAGGTCCTTATTAGTTATCTATTTTATATACAGTAGTGTGTATATGTTAATCCCAGTCTCCTAATTTATCCCTTCCCCCCACGTTTCCCCTTTGGTAACCATAAGTTTGATTTCCAGATCTGTGTGTCTGTTTCTGTTTTGGAAATAAGTTCATTTGTGTCATTTTTTAAATTAGATTCCACATATAAGTGATATCATATGATATTTGTCTTTCTCTGTCTGACTTAGTTCACTTAGTATGATAATCTCTAGGTCCATCCATGTTGCTGCAAATGGCATTATTTCATTATTTTTTATGGCCGAGTAATATTTCGTTGTATATAGGTACCACGTCTTTTTTTTTAAACATCTTTATTGGAGTATAGTTGCTTTACTCCAATAAAGTGTGTTAGTTTCTGCTGTATAACAAAGTGAATCAGTTATACATATACATATATCCCCATATCTCCTCCCTCTTGCGTCTCCCTCCCTCCCATCCTCCCTATCCCACCCCTCTAGGTGGTCACAAAGCACCGAGCTGATCTTCCTGTGCGATGCAGCTGCTTCCCACTAGCTATCTGTTTTACGTTTGGTAGTGTATATATGTCCATGCCACTCTCTCACTTCGTCCCAGCTTACCCTTCGCCTCCCCACGTCCTCAAGTCCATTCTTTATGTCTGCATCTTTATCCTGCCCCTAGGTTCTTCAGAGCCTTTTTTTTTTTTTTTTTAAGATTCCATATATATGTGTTAGCATACGGTATTTTTCTCTTTCTGACTTACTTCACTCTGTATGACAGTCTCTGGGTCCACCCACCTCACTACAAATAACTCAATTTCGTTTCTTTTTATGGCTGAGTAATACTCCATTGTACAGATGTGCCACATCTTCTTTATCCATTCATCTGTTGATGGACACTTAGGTTGCTTCCGTGTCCTGGCTGTTGTAAATAGAGCTTCAGTGAACATTGTGTGTACCACATCTTTATGCATTCATCTGTCAATGGACATTTAGGTTGCTTCCATGTCTTGGCTATTGTAAATAGTGCTGCAGTGAACATTGGGGTACATGTACCTTTTGAGTTATGGTTTTCCCCAGATATATGCCCAGGAGTGGGATTGCTGGATCATATGATGGCTCTATTTTTAGTTTTTTAAGGAACCTCCATACTCTTCTCCAAAGTGGCTGTACCAATTTACATTCCCACCAACAGTGTAGGAGGGTTCCCTTTTCTCCACACCCTCTCCAGTATTTACTGTTTGTAGATTTTTTGATAATGGCCATTCTGATTGGTGTGAGGTGATACCTCATTGTAGTTTTGATTTGCATTTCTCTAATAATTAGCGATGGTGGGCACCTTTTCAGTTGCCTCTTGGCCATGTATATGTCTTCCTTGGAGAAGTGTCTGTTTAGGTCTTCTGCTCATTTTTTGATTTTTTTTTTTTTGATATTGAGCTGCATGAACTGTTTGTAGATTTTGGAGATTAATCTCTTGTCAGTCACATCGATTGCAAATATTTTCTCCCATTCTGTGGGTTGTCTTTTTGTTTTGTTTATGGTTTCCTTTGCTGTGCAAAAGCTTTTGAGTTTAATTGGGTGCCATTTGTTTATTTTATTTTTAGTTCCATTACTCAAGGAGACAGATCGAAAAAGATATTGCTGCGATTTATATCAGAGAGCGTTCTGCCTATGTTTTCCTCTAAGAGTTTTATAGTATCAGGTCTTACATTTAGGTCTTTAATCCATTTTGAGTTTATTTTTGTGTATGATGTTAAAGAATGTTCTAATTTCATTCTTTTACATTTAGTTGTCCAGTTTTCCAAGCACCATTTGTTGAAGAGACTCTTTTTTCCATTGTAGAGTCTTGCCTCCTTTGTTGTAGATTAATTGACCATAGGTGTGTGGCTTTATTTCTGGATTTTCTATCCTGTTCCATTGATATGTATTTCTGGTTTTGTGCCAGTACCATACTCTTGATGGCTGTAGCTTTGTAGTGTAGTCTGAAGTCAGGGAGCCTGATTCCTCCAGCTCCATTTTTCTTTCTCAAGATTGCTTTGGCTATTTGGGGTCTTTTGTGTCTCCGTACAAATTTAAAAATTTTTTGTTCTAGTTCTGTGAAAAATGCCATTGGTAATTTGATAGGGATTGCACTGAATCTGTAGATTGCCTTGAATAGAATATTCATTTTGACAGTACTGATTCTTCCAATGCAGGATCATGGTATATCTTTCCATCTGTTTGTGTCATATTCAGTTTCTTTCACCAGCATCTTAAAGTTTTCGGAGTACAGGTCTTTTGGTAGGTTTATTCCTAGGTATTTTATTCTTTTTGATGATGGTAAATGGGGTTGTTTCTTTAATTTCTCTTTCTGATCTTTTGTTAGTGTACAGGAATGCAACAGATTTCTGTGTATTTTTGTATCTTGTAACTTTACCAGATTCATTGATGAGCTCTAGTAGTTTTCTAGGATTTTCTATGTATGGTATCATGTCATCTGCAAACAGTGACAGTTTTACTTCTTCTTTTCCATTTGTATTCCTTTTATTTCTTTTTCTCCTCTGATTGCCATGGCTAGGACTTCCAAAACTATGTTGAATAAAAGTGGCAAGAGTGAACATCCTTGTCTTGTTCCTGATCTTAGAGGAAATGCTTTCAGCTTTTCACCGTTGAGTATGATGTTAGCTGTAGGTTTGTCATATGTGGCCTTTATTATGTTGAGGTATGTTCCCTCTATGCCCACTTTCTGGAGAGTTCTTTTTTTTTATCATAAATGGGTGTTGAATTTTGTCAAAAGCTTTTTCTGCATCTATTGAGATTATCATATGGTTTTTATTCTTCAGTTTGTTGATGTGTTTCACACTGATTGATTTGCAGATATTAAAGAATCCTTGCATCCCTGGGATGAGTGCCCCTTGATCATAGTGTATGATCCTTTTAATGTATTGTTCGATTTGGTTTCCTAGTATTTTGTAGAGGATTTTGCGTCTATGTTCATCAGTGAAACTAGCCTGTAATTTTCTTTCTTTTTCTTTTTTTTTTTTTTGTGATATCTTTGTCTGGTTTTGATATCAGAGTGCTGGTGGCCTCATAGAGTGAGTTTGGGAGTGTTAACTTCCTCTGCAAGTTTGTGGAATAGTTTGAGAAGGACAGATGTTTGCTCTTCTCTAAGTGTTTGATGTAGTTCGCCTGTGAAGCCATCTGGTCCTGGATGGCTTTTGTTTGTTGGCAATTTTTTATTCAGTTTCAATTTCAGTGCTTGCAATTGGTCTGTTCATATTTTCTATTCCTTCCTGGTTCAGTGTTGGGAGATTGTACCTTTCTAAGAATTTGTCCATTTCTTCTAGGTTGTTCATTTTATTGAATTGTAGTTGCTTGTAGTAATCTCTTATCCTTTGTATTTATGTGGTTTCCATTGTAACTTCTCCTTTTTCATTTCTAATTTTGTTGATTTGAGCCCTCTCCTTTTTTTCCTTGATAGTCTGGCTAAAGGTTTTTCAGTTTTATTTATCTTTTCAAACAACCAGCTTTTAGTTTCATGGATCTTTTCTGTTGTTTTCTTTGTCTCTATTTAATTTAGTTGTGCTCTGATCTTTATGATTTCTTTCCTTCTGCTAACTTTGGGTTTTGTTTGTTCTTCTTTCTCTAGTTGCTTTAGGTGTAAGGTTAGGTTGTTTGAGATTTTTGTTGTTTCCTGAGGTAAGATTGTATTGCTATAAACTTTCCTCTTAAGACTGCTTTTGCTGTGTCCCATAGGTTTTGGATTGTGTTTTTGTTGTCATTTGTCTCTAGGTGTTGTGTGATTTCCTCTCTGATTTCTTTAGTGATCCATTGGTTGTTGAGTAGCATATTGTTCAGCCTCTATGTGTTTGTGTTTTTTACAGTTTTTTTCTTGTAGTTGATTTCTAATCTCATAGCATTGTGGTCAGAAAAGTTGCTTGATATGATTTCAGTTTTCTTAAGTTTATTGAGGCTCGCTTTGTGGCCCAGCATGTGATCAATCCTGGAGAATATTCCATGTGTACTTGAGAAGAATGTGTATTCTGCTGCTTTTGGATGGAATGCTCTATAAATATCAGTTAAGTCCATCTTGCTTAATGTGTCATTTAAGGCCTGTGTTTCCATATTGATTTTCTGTCTGGATGATCTGTCCATTGATAAAAGTGGGCTGTAAAATCGATTTCTCCTTTTATGGCTGTTAGCATTTGCCTTACGTATTGAGGTGCTCCTGTGTTGGGTGCATAAATATTTACAATTGTTATATCTTCTTTTTGGATTGATCCCTTGATCATTATGTAGTGTCCTTCCTTGTCTCTTGTAACAGTGTTTAAAGTCTCTTTTATCTGATACGAGTATTGCTACCCCAGCTTTCTTTTGATTTCCATTTGCATGGAATACCTTTTTCCATCCCCTCACTTTCAGTCTCTATGTGTCCTTAGATCTGAAGTGGGTCTCTTGTAGACAGCATATTTACGGGTCTTGTTTTTGTATCCATTCAGCCAGTGTTTGTCTTTTGGTTGGAGTATTTAATCCATTTACAGTAAGGTAATTATCAATATGTATGTTCTTACTGCCATTTTCTTAATTGTTTCAGGTTTGTTTTTGTAGGTCTTTTTCCTTTTGTTTTCTTCTCTTGTGCTTTGATGACTGTTTTTAATGTTGTGTTCGGATTGTTTTGGATTGTGTGTGGATCTATTGTAGTTTTTTGGTTTGCAGTTCCCATGAGGTTTTGATATGGCAGCCTACACACACACACACAAGGATATTTTAAGTTGCTGGTCTCTTAATTTAGATGCATTTCCCATTTCTTGCATTTGTACTATCCTCTTCTCATGGTTGCTGGTTTTGATATCATATTTGTGTGTGGATGATTTCTTTCCTTTACTGTATGTATGTTTTCCTTTACCGGTGAGCTTTCCCATTCATAATTTTCTTGTTTCTGTTTGTGGCCTTCTCTGCCTCCAGAAGTTCCTTTAGCATTTGATGTAAAGCTGGTTTGGTGGTGCTGAATTCTCTTAGCTTTTGCTTATCTGTAAAGCTTTTGATTTCTCCCTCAAATCTGAATGGGAGCCTTGCTGGGTAGCGTATTCTTTTTTTTTTAATTAATTAATTTGTTTATTTGGTGGTGCTGGGTCTTAGTTGTGGCAGGCAGGCTCCCTAGTTGCAGCTTGAGGGCTCCCTAGTTGAGCCTTGCTGGCTCCTTAGTTGTGGCATGAGAAGTCTTAGTTCTGCCTGCATGTGGGATCTAGTTCCCTGACCAGGCATCAAACCCAGGGCCCCTGCATTGGGAGCGCAGAGTCTTCACCACTGCACTACCAGGGAAGTCCCAGGTAGAGTATTCTTGGTTGTAGGTTTTTTCCCTTTTGTCACTTTAAATGTATCGTGCCGGTCCCTTCTGGCCTGCAGAATTTCTGCTGAAAAATCAGCTGATATAACCTTATGGGGATTCTCTTGTTATTTGTTGCTTTTCCCTTGTTGCTTTTAATATTTTTTCTTTGTATTTGTCAGTTTGATTGATATGTGTCTCAGTGGGTTCCTCCTTGGGTTTATCCTGTGTGGGACTCTCTACACTTCCTGGAGTTGACTGAGTGTTTCCTTTCTCATGTTAGGGAAGTTTTTGGCTATAATCTCTTCAGATATTTTCTCAGGCCCTTTCTCTCTCTCGTCTCCTTCTGGGACCCCTATAATGCAAATGTTGGTGTGTTTAATGTTATCCCAGAGGTCTCTGAGATTGTCCTCATTTCTTTTCATTCTTTTTCTTTATTCTGTTCTATGGCATTGATTTCCACCACTCTGTCTTCCAGCTCACTTATTTGTTCTTCTGCCTCAGTTATTCTGCTATTGATCCCTTCTAGTGTATCTTTTTTATATTTATTTATTTATTATTATTATTTTTGGCTGCGTTGGGCCTTAGTTGCACACGGGCTTTTCGTTGTGACATGTGGGCTTCTCTCTGCGTGGGCTTCTCTCTAGTTGTAGTGTGCGGGTTTTCTCTCTCTAGTTTTGGCGCGTGGGCTCCAGAGTGCGTGGGCTCTGTAGTTTGCGGCACGTGGGCTCTCTCGTTGAGGCACGCAGGCTCAGTAGTTGGAGCGCACAGGTTTAGTTGCCCTGCAGCATGAGGGATCTTAGTTCCCTGACCAGGGATCGAACCCGTGTACCCTGCATTGGTAGGCGGATTCTTTACCACTGGACCATCAGGGAAGTCCCTCTTCTAGTGTATTTTTCATTTTAGTTGTATTCTTCATCTGTTCGTTCTTTAAATCTTCTAGCTCTTTGTTAAACATTTCTGTGTCTTCTCGGTCTGTGCCTCTGTTCTTCTCCTGAGATTTTGGATCATCTTTACTATCATTACTCTGAAGTGTCTCCTTCAGGTAGATTGCCTATCTCTTCTTCATTTAGTTGTTCTTGTGGGTTTTATCTTGTTCCTTCATCTGAAACATATTTCTCTGTCATCTCATTTTGTCCTTCTGTGTTTGTGGTCCCCTTTCCACAGGCTGCAGGATTGTAGTTCCTCTTTATTCTGGTGTCTGCCCCCTGGTGGGTGAGGTTGGTCCAGGGACTTATGCAGGCTTCCTGGTGGGAGGGAGTGATGCCTGCCCTGTGGTGGGTGGAGCTGGGTGTTTTCCCTCTGGTGGGGAGGGCTGTGTCAAGAGGTGGCTTTAAGCTCAGTACTTGAGGCAGCCTCTCTGCTGTGTTCTATCTGGCTGGTTGTTTGGACTGAGGCGTTCCAGCACTGGAGCCTGCAGGTTGTTGGGTGGGGGCAGGTCTTGGTGCCAAAATGGGGACCTCCAGGAGAGCGCACACTGACCAGTGTTCCCTGGGGCCTCTGCCACCAGTGTCCTTGCCCCCCCCAGTGAGCCATAGCTGACCCCTGCCTCCCCAGGAGACCCTCTAAGACCTGTAAGTAGGTCTAGCCCAGGTTCCTGTGGAGGCACTGCTTTGTGCTGGGTCCCAGTGCATGTGAGACCTTGTGTGTGCCCTGTGTGCCCTTCAAGAGTGGAGTCTCTGTTTCCCCAGCCCTGTGGAACTCCTGCACTCAAGCCCCACTAGCCTTCAAAGCTAAATGCCCTGGGGGTTCCTCCTCCTGACACCAGGCCCTCAGACTGTCTTGGAAGGCAATTTTTTTTCAATATTTATTATTTATTTCATTTATTATTTATTTTTGGCTGTGTTGGGTCTTAGTTGCGGCCTATGTGGGATCTTCGTTGTGGCGCACGGGCTCTTTGTTGTGGTGCGTGGGCTTCTCTCTAGTTGTGGGTGTGGGTTTTCTCTCTCTTGTTGTGGTGCACGGGTTCCAGAGGGCTGGGCTCTGTAGTTTGCAGCATGCGGGCTCTGGTTGAGGTGTGTGAGCTCAGTAGTTGTGGCGTGCAGGCTTAGTTGCCCCACAGTATGTGGGATCTTAGATCCCCGACCAGGGATCAAACCCACATCCCTGGATTGTGAGGTGGATTCTTTATCACTGGACCACCAGGGAAGTCCCTGGAAGGCCCTTTTTAAGTGGGAATGTCCCTGTGTAGCCTGCGTGGGTTTAATATTTTTTTAGTGCAAGTGTTGCCTTTCGTATGGATGTCTGCCACCTCTTTCTTCAGTGTATGCTGGCCGTTATCCCTTTGATAGGTGGTGTGACTGATGTTGTGACCAGAGCCTACACTGGCTATCGAGTGAGGCCTCCTCTTTGCTCTGTGGTTGTCACTGCCGTGTCAGGGGCAGGGTCTGCTCCCTAGCTGTTGGAGTAGAAGCCCCCAGATCTGTTTCTGAGCTGTTTCTGATCTGCGGTGCAAGGTAGGTGGGATTGGAGCACTCCCACTGGGAGAGAAGCCACTGAGTATTCCTCCATGGGAGCTTTCACCTGTGAATGTGCTCTGTTGTGTCACTCTTCCCCCGCTGCGTGGGCTTACAAAGTACGCTGTTGTTGGCACTGGTCCCACCTTAACTGCGGTGAGCTGGCAGTTGGCCCCGGTGATGCTCAGGCATTGTTTTCACCAGGCCAGCAGTGCACATGCACTGAACTCAGGTCCCAGGACCGCAGCAGTGCTGCACCTGGACCTGCTGTGGGGGCAGCTCCGACTCCGGCCTGGCCCAGCCCAGCCCCGCGTGTATGTGCCCACGGAGCCCTCGGCTGCTGAAGCCAGGCCTGTTTCAGCCGAGGGGGCACTCGTCCTCTCGGACGTCCTCTTGGACGTTCAGCAGGAGCTGAGTTTATAAAGCCCCCAGCAGAGGCGTAAATCCAGTTCGCGCAGCCGCAAGGAGACTTCAGCTCTTCTTCCGTAGTTTCAGGGCCCCTGGGGCTCAGCTGGGGCTTCAGCCCCACCTCTGCGTGCGGGCTACCCACGGGCATCTGCTCCCGAGGCTGCTGGAGCGCACGAGCCGGCTCGGGCGAGCGGGCTGCTCTGGGAGAGGCAGGGGCCGTGCGTGGGGAAGAGGCTGCGGTGGTGGCCCTGCGCTTTGTGCGCCTCTTAGAAATGGCACTTCACTTCTGTGGCGGCCTGGGCTGCTTTCACCAGCACTCCTGGCTGCAGAGCTCCGCACTCCCACCCCTACAGCCTGTCTCTGCACAGCCAGCAGCAGGCCTCTTCCCGGGTCTGTTCTTTAAACCCCACTTTCGGGCACGCAGCCCCTGCCCGTCCCAGCGGGCACAGGCCTCAGGCTGGGGTGTGTAGGGCTGTGGCACAGACCGTCCGCCTAGTTCTCACTCTGTCCTGCCTGTCACGGACCGGTTGCTGCGTTCTCCTCTGAGCCTCCGAAGCTCCCTTTCTGTCCCGGCTGATCTCTCCGCCCGTGACGAGACCTCCCCCCTAGGGGTGCAGGTCCTGTCCTGCTGCTTTTTTTTTTTTTTGTCTTTCTTTGTCCTCCCTGGTTCCGCGGAGCTCCTTCTTGTCCTTTCTGGTGTCCGAGGTCCTCTGCTGGTGTCCAGCAGGTGTTCTCTGAGAGCCGCTCCATTTGTACATGTGCTCCTGGAGTCTTGGGGGGGATGCCATCTCGACTCAATGTCACAAATGCTTTTTAGAGTAAGTTAATTTTTTAAAAACGTAAAAGGAAGGTGGACAGTTACATCATATTTACAATTTTAAGTCAACTCTGTTATTGGTAACTTTTTTTTTTTAACATCTTTATTGGGGTATAATTGCTTTACAATGGTGTGTTAGTTTCTGCTTTATAACAAAGTGAACCAGTCATACATAAACATATGTTCCCATATGTCTTCCCTCTTGCGTCTCCCACCCTCCCTATCCCACCCCTCCAGGCTGTCACAAAGCACCGAGCCAATATCCCTGTGCCATGCGGCTGCTTCCTACTAGCTATCTACCTTACTACGTTTGTTAGTGTGTATGTTATTGGTAACTCTTAAGCCACGGAGTTGACTTGAACACATCAGGCAAAAATGTCAAACGTGATTACTGGGGCCCTTTTGATACAAGTCAATGGGTTGGTCTTTAAAGTGGATCCCACGAGGTCCGCCCTAAGGAAGTTCTCTGGCCAGCAAAGCTGCTCCAAGGGATGCCTGCAGAGAGTTCTCATGGACCCCGTGGGGCCTTGTGTTTGCCCGTAGGGCCCGCGACTACTCGGCGCCAGTCAACTTCATCAGCGCGGGGCTCAAGAAAGGGGCGGCAGAAGAGCCGGAGCTGGAAGGCTCCGACGATGAGGAGAAACCTGTTAAGCAGGATGAATTTCCTAAGGATTTCGGACCAAAGAAGTTAAAAACGGTAGCATTTTTATTGAAGGATTGTGACCTTAGTAATGCCCCTGGAAGATCACTTTGGCCCAAGCATCTGCTGGGGGAGGGGTTCAGCTGGAGGCCGCTTGTGTGGGTCTCTCCCTGTGAGGTAGGTTTCCCTGAGGGGTGATATGTGCAGTGCGGTCTTGTCTCTTTCCTGAGACACATCACAGATATGTTTGGTTTGTACAATAGGATACTTTTCACAATGCTCTGTGACTGCCAGCCATGTTCCCATCAGCCAAGCTTTCTTCCTTAGGTTTTTCCTTCTTTTGATTTTTCTTCTTCTTTTCAGGGTGGCAATTTTAAACCCAGCCAGAAAGGTTTTGCAGGAGGAACCAAGTCTTTCATGGATTTTGGCAGCTGGGAAAGACACACAAAAGGAATTGGACAGAAGCTTCTTCAGAAGATGGGCTATGTCCCTGGAAGAGGCCTCGGGAAGAACGCACAAGGTGTGGTACCCCCACTCCACCATCTCACACGAGGGCGGCCAGGCAGAGGCCGGAAGAGCAGCTGGGGCGTGGTTTGCCTTTTCTCTGCTTTTTCGCTTTTCTGGCAGCATGACAGTTGTGCTCCATGCCACTGCACTTTATCAGAACTCAAGTTACATAAAATACACTTATTTTAGCAGGAGGGAGAGGTTAGGGTTCAAATAGGCTGCAGGCTGATAGGCTGAAAACAGGCTTCTTTCTGGCCCGCCCACTGTTTCTAAAAAAAATCAAACTGGTTGCCAGTATTTAAAAATCTGAATTCTAGATTTGCTTGGCGGTGAGTGGTTTCGCTGAACCTTCCTGCCCCAGGTAGCAGCCACGGCCTTATTCTGGAAGCCTTTTCCACACCCCAGCCCACTTTCCTTGTTCCTGTTAATGTTTCTGGGCCCTGAAGGCATAGGAGTCTGTGGTCCCTGCTCACAAAGGGGCAGGACAGGTAACTGTTAGCTGTATGAAAAATCCACAGACTTGAGTGAAGATGGAAAAGGTGACCTGGAATGCGTGAGGGACGTTCTAACGTGGCATTTCCACGGTACTAGCTGGAAGGGGTGTGGTGGGAAGTTTGGGGTGAGGGCAGTTCTTCACTGAAATGTTGTAGTCCTGTTTGTAAACTTTTTTACAGGAAAGACACATTTATTTCCAAGGCTTAAACATGTTATAGAACAAGTTAAGCACGGGAGACATGAAGTACTGAGTAAAATAGATGGCGTTTCATATTAAATGGCAGCTTCACCTCACTTTAATCAGAATTAATATATTATCTGAATTACTGCCCTTTCTGTATTAATAGGCTTCCAAATTAACAAAGTGTAGACTCTAGTATGCCAGAGTTTCCAGTTATAAATGAATATTCCCATCCACTAAAACAATGAATCCAAGTGGAAATGGAAATCTGTGTTTAGGACATACATATGGTGATATCCGCACACTGCTCTGTGGCAGCATAAATGCACAGACACTTCCGGTCACCCAGGAGTGGAACAGTGTTACGAGGGCAGAAGTGCACTCTCCTTCCTGGGTGGTGCGTCGTCTTGAGTAAGGACCCAGGAGTGTGGTCCCCCTGAGTGGCTCACACACATGGCAACTGCCGTGACCTGAAGTCTCTGTCTTTTGCTGAAATTTGTCAGGTATCATCAACCCAATCGAAGCCAAGCAGAGAAAGGGGAAGGGCGCCGTGGGGGCATATGGCTCGGAGCGCACCACTCAGCCCATCCAAGACTTCCCCATGGCTGACTCCGAAGAAGAAGCCGAGGAGGTGAGTCAGGAGACGGGCCGGGTGCTGTCTGTGCCCCTTTCAACTGGTGTTTGTTCATCTGCTCGCTCACTCGCCCAGCTACCGTGTGCCACTCACCGTGCTGGAGGCTGGTGTCACACGCTGAACGGGTGTGGAGCCTGGTGGACAGGGACGTGGTCAACAAGTAACCACAGTGTGGTTGCAGGAAGTCCTGGGGAGAACTTGAGGTTGGGTGTGTGGGGAAGGGGTCTCAGCATTGGTAAGGGCGGGGAGCGGGTGTCAAGCAGTGTCCTCGGCTGGGTTTAGTGTTACACAGTACGGTCCTCAGCACAGAACCTTGTGAAAGTCTCACCGACCCCACCTGTGGTAAAAAGTGGCCCTTCCTTCTTGTGATGGACTGTATCCCTCTGACTCAGGAATTTCAGAAGGAGCTGAGCCAGTGGAGGAAAGACCCCAGTGGAAGCAAGAAGAAGCCCAGATACTCTTACAAGACAGTGGAAGAGTTGAAAGCCAAGGGCAGGATTAGCAAGAAGCTCGCTGCTCCCCAGAAGGAGCTTTCTCAGGTCAAGGTATGGGGCCCGTGGATGCCTGGTCCAGGATGGGGGCTTGGAAGACACAAAGTTATCCCATACACCAGAGCAGTCACCGAACATTGCTCGTAAGGTTCGCGCGGGCCTTCCATCCCGGCTGTGTGTGTGCTGCCTCTGTGGCATGAAGCAGCCTGTGCCCACTCCCCGCACTCACGCTCAGGCTCATCGCCGTCCCACCCGTGCCAAGCGCTCCCTGTGGCGTGAGAGTGCTAGATCGAACAGTGTCCGCAGCTTTCTGGAGCTTTGCCGCCAGTGGATTTAATGATGCTCCTGTCATTCTGTTGCTAGACCTTTAACATTTCTGGTTTGGTTTGGGGCAGGTTAGTTTGTGTATAAAGCTTGTCTTTGTTTTACAGCTGTTAAGGATAGAGTCCTAGAAGTGCAGTCACAGGTTAAAGTCATCAAGGCTCTTAAATCGTGGGAAGGTTGCACTAACTCACTTCTCGAGCAGGAGTGGGCCCTCAGGGCGTCCCGGCATCGCATTTAAGATGATTACCACTGTTCTGAGCTTTTCCATTACTGTCCCTAGTGGCCAGAGAACATTGGTGACAGATGTCTGTTGTGGGGACGTAGCGTAGGAGATACAGTGCGTGTGTATTACAGAAAGTCGAGTGGGGTTCTCAGAGGTCAGGGTGTTGTGTATCAGGTTACTTGGGGACCTGGTGAGAAGCGCAGATGTCCAGGTCACAGCTGGAGATTTTGAGGCTGTAGCTCTAGATGGGGCCTGAGGCCTCATGCTCCGTTATTTTCCCCCAGGTATTTGTAATACAGGTGGTTCAGAGATTACACTCTCACCTCAGGTGATGGCGATGCTTCTGTTTCAGCACAGCCACGTTCTCGTTTCCTCAGTCTCCTTCAGACATTGAAGTTAGCTCATTTCCTCGGTTGCCTTTTGTATGTTTCATGTTGTTTTTAAATTAAAAAAACTATTACTACAGAGCAGTATGCAGTACATTTTAGACAATTAAGAAATAGAGGCAAAAATATTAGAATTACTTTCCTTTCCCATAAATGACTGGTTTTCACACCTGTGATGTACATCCTTCCAGGTGTTTTTGTCTAAATATGCATTTTTTTTTACCAAAATACGATTTTGATTGTGTTTGTTGTCCCATTGCCTGCTTTGATCAGTACAGCCTCTACTTTTCCATGAAAATAGATTTTCATCTCAACTAAATAGTCCACATTCATATTTCATCAGTTTTGCTAAAAAGTCTTCTTCATCCGGTTGGTCCAGAGGGACCGATTCAACAACCGGTTGGTTGTTTTGTCCCTGGAGTCTCTTCCAATTTAGCGCAGCCCAGGCCCCACTTTGAGAAACACCGCCCTTCTCCAGCTCTGCTGAACGGTGTGGTTTTGACATGTTCCCACTAGCGTCGTGCCTTCCCCGGGCTCAGGTGTGTGTCTAACAGGGCAGCGGTGGTGAGCATTAACCCACGTGCCCTCTGCCGCCTTCTCCAAGGTCATAGACATGACGGGCCGGGAGCAGAAGGTCTACTACAGCTACAGCCAGATCAGCCACAAGCACAGCGTCCCCGACGACGGGCTCCCGCTGCAGTCACAGCAGCCGCCCCAGCCCGGCAAGGAGGCCAAGGCCCCCGGCTTCGCACTGCCGGAGCTGGAGCACAACCTGCAGCTGCTCATCGACCTCACAGAGCAGGAGATCATCCAGAACGACCGGCAGCTGCAGTACGAGCGAGACATGGTGGTCAACCTGTCCCACGAGCTGGAAAAGGTGTCGGAGGTCCTGGAGCACGAGGAACGGGCCATCTCCAACCTGAGCAAGGTCCTGGGGCTCGTGGAGGAGTGCGAGCGGCGCCTGCAGCCCGGGTGCGGTGACCCCCTTACCCTGGATGAGTGCGCCCGCATCTTCGAGACCCTGCAGGACAAGTACTACGAGGAGTACAGGATGTCCGACCGCGTGGACCTGGCCGTGGCCATCGTCTACCCGCTCATGAAGGACTACTTCAAGGAGTGGGACCCCCTCAAGGTGAGTGGGCGGGGAGTCCGCCGCGCTGCCTCTCCTCTGGGGCAGGCCCGGGGGCAAGGGGGCCGTCAGCCCGCTGCCTCTCGGCTGATGTGTTTCTCCTCAGGACTGTACGTATGGCACCGAGATCATCTCCAAGTGGAAAAGCCTCCTGGAGAACGACCAGCTGTTGTCCCACGGGGGGCAGGACCTCTCAGCAGACGCCTTCCACAGGTGCTCCTCGGGGGGGACGGGGGGCACTGCCTGTATGAGCCCTGGCCACGTGCCGATGCTGCTCGGGGAATTTAAATTCATTCATTAGTGCACCCCACATCTGTCAAGTGGTCGTTGAGGATCTGCCTGTGCTCCGTGCTGCTGCCTTACCCTGGGAGTGAAGAGACGGCCTGTCTCCACTGAGGGGAAAAGGCAGGTGGTAACCACCTGGGTCCAGCAGTAGAGAATGACAAGGGTGCACACCTGTGGGGAGGGCACAGGTCTCTCGGGGGAGGTGACGTTGGAGCTGTGACCCTAAAGCATGAGGGGCGTTGGCTGTGCCGATAGAGCTCCAGCTGGGGAAGCACACGATGCTTGGGGGGCGGGACCCGGCAGGTGCTACTGAGGAGACAGGCCCCAAGGCCGAGTGGGCGGCCAGGAGAGCGGGGTCGAGGCAGGCGCACGTCTGGCCAACACATGGGCCGGTCCGGTGGTTTTCTGTGACTGGATTGCCCCGCTGTTGCCATTTTCTTTCTTAGCCTAGAGGTAGGTGGCGGTGTACTTTGCACACGTGGAAACCAGCCAGTGCTTTTAGCCAGCCGCCCCCTGCCTTTCTCGTATAGGCTGATATGGGAAGTCTGGATGCCATTTGTTCGAAATATCGTCACTCACTGGCAGCCGAGGAACTGTGACCCGATGGTGGACTTTCTGGATAGCTGGGTGCACATCATTCCCGTGTGGATCCTGGATAACATCCTGGACCAGCTCGTCTTCCCCAAGCTGCAGAAGGAGGTGAGGCTGGGCGTGGGGAACGGTTGTCATCAGGAAGCACGGGGGCTCGTTTCGCATTTCTCTTCATCCTCTCCCTGCTGCCTTTCCCCCGCTCCTCCTGCAGGTGGAAAACTGGAACCCGCTCACAGACACCGTCCCCATCCACTCGTGGATCCACCCGTGGCTGCCTCTCATGCAGGCGCGCCTGGAGCCGCTCTACTCTCCCATCCGCAGCAAGCTGGCCAGCGCCCTGCAGAAGTGGCACCCCAGCGACTCCTCGGCCAAGCTCATCCTCCAGCCCTGGAAGGACGTCTTCACCCCCGGCTCCTGGGAGGCATTCATGGTCAAGAACATAGTGCCCAAACTGGGTAAGGGAACGGGGACATGCATCTGGGTCGAGCAGCTTCGGTGCCTGGCTTCTGTGGCTGGCGGTAATGACGGTGCTGCTTAGAAACATGGCCTTTGAGCTCTGAGTGCATATTTCTCAGGATAAGAGGTGGCGTTTTGCGCACTGAGGCCGAATATAAATGTTAACCAGGTCCCTTTCTGCACTAACCACATCAGACCCTGCCTGCCTCCTGATTGGTCCAGTTCGGGCCTTTGCTGACAGTATAGCCACAGGTATTCTGAAATTTTTGTCATACTGGATTAGAGAAAAGAAAACAATTTTTAAGAGTAGCCACAGGAGCTTAAACTTGACCTTTAAAAGCAGATCGAAAGCCGACATTGTCTGGTGATGCCACTGCTATGTGGCTTTGCCTTAGAGGCTGGTTTCTCTTCCAGGGATGTGCCTCGGGGAGTTGGTCATCAACCCCCACCAGCAGCACATGGATGCTTTTTACTGGGTCATCGACTGGGAAGGGATGATCTCTGTCTCCAGCCTGGTGGGGCTTCTTGAAAAGCACTTCTTCCCCAAGTGGCTTCAGGTACGCTTTGTTTCGCTTTGTTGAGGTGCGTTGGGGACAGGGAGGGAGTCACTGGAGCCTTGGGTGGCAGTGCTGTGGCCACACAATGAAGGTAAACTACACGGCAAGGTAAGAATGAGGCGGGCAGGAACAGTGAGCACCACTTTATTGGACATTTGCCACGTGCCCGATGCTGTTCTAAGCACTTGGTCTGATTACCCACCCCCCCAACAGCCCTGTAAGGTGGGGACTGGTATCGCGTGTGTAGGTGGGAGGCCGAGGTGCAGTTCACATGCAGGGCACTTAGCTACCAGGTATCATCAGCTTGTAGGAGCAGGACCCACACAAAACAAGTGGCCCCTTTGGAAGTTTTGCTCCCCTTTCTTGCCACTGTGGATGCAGGTTTCGTATTTGTTCCCTTTTGGCAGGTGCTGTGCTCCTGGCTCAGTAACAGCCCAAATTATGAGGAGATCACCAAGTGGTACCTGGGTTGGAAGTCCATGTTCTCAGACCAAGTGCTGGCGCACCCATCCGTCAAGGACAAATTTAACGAGGCACTTGATATCATGAACAGGGCGGTGTCCTCCAATGTCGGTGAGTGAGGGTTCCATTTTATGGAGATCCTGGGCCAGCTCCACGTTTCTGAGCATGGAAATGACAGAGTTTTCAGGTACCAGTGGGCTCACCGTCGCCTGCAGGGCACAGACTCTTGCCCACAAGACCCATCACATACTTATTTAGCCAGCAGCCACTCCCCCACCTCCTGGGGCTGGGAGGGGCGTTCTTCCTGAATGGGCACTCACTCACTCAAGCTCCACCTGGGCTCTTCGGCATGTCTGCCCGGCCGGCGTTCTGTGGCCACTCCAGTGGAACAGCTCATGGTGTGGAGCTGGGTGACGGTCTAACGCTTAGTAGCTGCTTAACTTCTTTAGCCCATTTTCTTTGCCTGTAAAGCAGTAGTAAGGACCCACTTCCAGGTTTTTATTAAGCACCGAGGGGGACCAAGGTACGTACTGTTCGTGGATGGCACTCAGTAGATGGTGTCTTTGGTGTGTCAGAAGTAGGCAGCTGGTTCGTTTACTACCTATTCCCGAACTACTCAGTTCTAGGCAAGTCCCTCTGCCTGGGAGCCACTCAGCCAGTCCTCTGTGAAGAGTGTGCTCACGTCTCAAAGCAAAGGCCAATGGAGCACCTAGTCTAGCCATGTTTCACAGAGAAGGTCAAGAGCTCATTCAAGGTCACAGAACTACAGAGTGGCAGCTGGGATTGTAATTTCTATTTCCCGAGGCGAGGCTTTAATTCTTTCTACTTAGCCTATTACATGAAAACAGAGAATTCATAGACACATACTGCATTTAATGAGGCAAATATGGTCCTGTATTATCCCTTCATCTGTGAAGCTGAAACATCTGTGTTTCAGCTCCCCGGATATAAAGTTCTTCCAGGGCTAGGGGCCTGTATGGGTAAGTTAAATATATAACTAGTATAGGCCATGTGTCTTCAGGGTTCTAAAAGCTGCCCTGGGGGAAGTGTGGAGTGAAAACTCTAGCAAGAAGGGAACAGAACAGTGTCTAATGACTGTCAAGGTTTCTGGCCCATAAGAATAAGTCCCTTGCTGATGCTTCTTTATTATGTGGAATATTTAATAATCTCTGGTTGCAGCCAGCTGGCCACATTTCCCCCAAGGTGCTTGATCATCTGGTTTATTTAAAACCAGTGCTCTGAGGCACCAGGAGGCCTTAGGAGACGGCGCCTGTGGCATACCCAGCCCTAGGCCAAGTCGGCGTCTCCATTTCTGTCATGTTGGGACCTGTCCCTCACCCCCGCCATCCCCCCTTTATCTGCCAGGTGCCTACATGCAGCCCGGAGCACGGGAGAACATCGCCTACCTCACCCACACGGAGCGGAGGAAGGATTTCCAGTACGAGGCCATGCAGGAACGACGAGAGGCTGAGAACATGGCCCAGAGAGGCATCGGCGTGGCTGCCAGCTCCGTGCCCATGAACTTTAAAGACCTCATTGAGACCAAGGCCGAGGAGCACAACATCGTCTTCATGCCCGTCATCGGGAAGCGACACGAAGGGAAGCAGCTGTACACCTTCGGCCGCATCGTCATCTACATCGATAGGGGCGTGGTGTTCGTGCAGGGGGAGAAGACCTGGGTGCCCACCTCCCTGCAGAGCCTGATTGACATGGCCAAGTAGACCGCAGCCCCTGCCACGGACAGACTGGTGAATAAACAAACGGTATTTTAAATCACAGTTGACGTACTTCCTGCCCTGTCTGAAAGGGGACTCACTGCAGTCCCTCTGTGGCGACACATCACAGCGGGTTCAAGTCAGTGGCTGAAGGGTCTTCTGTCTTGTTCCTGATGATCTCGAGACCCTCACAGTCCTGGTAATCCGGTTCTTCCCGGAAGGCCCAAGTGTCCGTGGAGAGTTGTGTTAGCTTTTGTACAGGAAACCAGTGGACGGAGGTGTCATTAAATACGTCCGTGTACTGTGAAGTCTGAGGGAATGCCAGCTCCTCCCGTCCTTTCAAAATCTGAGCAGGAAAATTCGAAAGTAAAACAAAACCTTGAGAGTCCCAGTAAGGCCCACCCTCCTGGGTTAGAGTCCCGTTTTACTATTCACCCCCACCTCCCTTTTTTTAAAAAATAAGGAGTAAGGTATTTTAAGTGCTTTGTGCAATGAGTTGGAAGCCCCAAGGGCAGTGCCTACTGCAGACCAGATACTAAGAATAGAGGAAATAATTAAGAAAAAAATGAAGCGATGCACTAAAACGTCCTAGCTTTCTGGAACACAGACCCCTCGCGAGAGCTGACGGTGCTGTAACCTCGCTGTGCCGCCTTCGGTTAGCCCCACGGGAGCTCCCGCTGCTACAGGTGAAGGCAGAATTCTCCAGGGTAATGGAGAGGTATGTATGATGTCCCACCCCAGCCCCTTCACTCAGGCACATACCTTTGCAACATACGGATAATGTTTCTGCAGAATCCTTGTCAACAACCTAGAACAAAAATTTTTTTAAAAATCTGATTAGGTGGTTTGAGAGTGGTTTCATTCAACTTAAGACACAGAAGGGCAAGGTGACTGAAATAGATCAAAAAATCTTTAAAAATGTGGGATGCAGAGTAGGTTAAATATTTAGTAGAAGGTGTGAACGCCCCAGTCACTGCCCATTTCATCAGGGAAAAATGACAGCAGACACCGAGGCATCGTGAAGCAGGAAGAGGATGTTATGCAGCTGTAAGAAGAGAACTCAAATGTTTTTTCCCCCATTTTAAAAAGCCGTTTCTGCCTGTCCTAAGGGAAGGGAGGAATTATTGGCAGAAAGACTCCTTAACTTGCTTCCCAGCTTGACTCAGGGCTGACGTCTCCCAGCTCCAACCCCCTGTCCAGGTTCCCATGGAAAAGCCTTTCCAAGTGTGAAATGTTTCCTGCTTGCAGGTCAGTCTGAGGAATGGGTTCACCTCAGGGCCTGGTGGCACCTCGGCGTTCCCAGGCTTACCTTTCCTCGAGTCCTGTGAAACTGTTCCCAACGATGACCATCTTGGAAAGGGCATCTATGGACCAGTTCCTCCACAGAAGGTTGTTGTAGAGCGCCGTCCCACAGTGGAGCATGTAAAAGACGGTGGGCTCGCCGTACACACTCCGTTTTCCTTCCTGGGGTACAACGTGCACAGGTGTAAACACACTTCTTACAACAAGGTGAGGGAGAGGGATGGGCAGAGTGATAATGAGCTGTGAGTTGTCACCACCAAAAAATGAATGTAATTCTGTGTGGTGCTGAAGGATGTGTTAGCTCGCTTGCAATCATCTTACAAAAAAATGCATCAAATCAACTGGTGCACGTTCAACTTACACGTTACACGTCACTACAGGTCAGTGTAGCTGGACAAATGATGAGCTGAGGGGAAGGCGAACTGAAGCATCAAATGGAAACACTACTACACTCTCTTGTGGAACAGTTACATAAGTAGTGCATGTGAACTCTATAGGATTATACGGGACTACAAGTCAAGAAGTCATGAAGTCCAGAAAGCACTCGCGTTTACTTAACAAATGCGTGTCCCATGAACGCAGAAGGCTCTGGACTAATGAAGGGACAGCTTGGGTCCGTGACAGCAGGGCAGGAGGGACAGCAGAGGTCACTGTCCCTCAGGTACTTGTGTTTTCCTGAGTCACTTTCTGCAGATCCCTATTGTAACTCAGTCCTTTTCAAACGTGCCCTGGGGGTCCAGTCACTGCCTCTGAAGAACCTCTGCTCTATGTCATCTCTGCCACCTCTCCGGTGGGAACAAGCCCCCTGGCCCTTGCTGTCTGGCGCCGGGGACCCTAGGCCTCTCTTCTCTCCCTGCAGCTTCCCCAGCCCATGACACACTGGCCGTGGTTCCTGAGCAGCGGCTCCGCCCAGGCTGCCTGCAGTCCTGGCTCTCAGCAAACTCCTGGGAGACCTTCAAATCCCAGCTCAGACCCAGGAAGCCTTCCTGGACCCCCGGAAGAGCACAGGTGTCCTCCGTCTCAGTTCCCAGGCGTGGCTCTGCTCGCTGTCCACTCGTCATGCGCCTGTTCACAGCCACGTGCCCTGCAGTGGCGGAGAGCAGCACCCACCGCCCTCGGGCTCCCCAGAGCTCCCTGCCTCGCACAGAGCAGGCACTCAGAGCTCGGGATGACCTGAGCTGAACCGCAGTGTTTTAGGACCCCGCCAACATCAGAGACTGACTCTCCTCTCAGCTGGGCCTAATTTTCATGTTTCATAATAAGCAATGAGATGGCGGTTTCAGAACCGAGAGGAACAAAATGATTCTGTGATCCCCAAGACAATGCCTGACTAAATGTAGGGGTACCTGCGTGGATTCGCTCCAGCCCTTGGCTTGTGCAATGATGTTTTTTCCAGAGGTCTCAGATATCTGAATCCCAGCCTTTTTAGGGGGTGCAGGGTAGGCCAAGGACTTAGCCGTAACCCTCAGCCAGGTGCTATGCGTGTGACTGGTCTACGGCCTCCCTCCCCCAGGACAGGGCACGTTCCAACTGGAAGGACCTCGTTTGAGGTGTGGAGACTGTGCCCTCTATTCTGCAGCAACAGTAAATACCAACTAAGCATAAAACTGGGACACAATTCTTAACGAGAATTTTGCAAACCTAACGTGTTTGTGCCATTGTGTGATTTTTTTCTTCTGACAGGCACAACATAGGTCCAAATGGGGTAACAGACCAGCCACACACGGACGCCCTGGGGAGGAGGCACCGCTAGTCACAGAGCCTGGCGCCCCGGGACAGGGCCCGGGGTCCGCTTGGTGAGCAGCTGCCCAGCCCTCCCTGCTCCCTCTCTTAAACCACGTACCTCGTTCTCACTGAGAACAACCACACCAAGGGTGCTAAGAACCGCAATTTCCAGCTGGCTAAACAGAGGGTCATACACCCAGCAGTGACTTCTGGGGATCTGCAGAGGGCAAATGAGTGGCTTAGTCAACATCTGTGTGCACAAGACCAAGGAAGGAGACAATAAAGAAGGATACCAAAATTTACCTGGCACTTTTCCAGAAAGAGAAGCAAAAATGCGAGCTGGTTTCTAGCTATGATGCAGGTGGCGAAGTTCCCAACGCCGTAACACACACACTTCAAACGGCAGGATCCTGTGACTGGGGTCTCTTCTGGGACGGAGCCAGGGGCCACATCTGACTCACCTGGTGATGAGTCGAGATGCAGGTTTCCAAGGGCTTCTGAAAGAGGCCCCACAGGGGCCTTCAGCTGTTCCAGATATTTCCTAAGACACCTGTTGATGGTTTCTGAAAGAGCAGGCCCAGTACAGTCAGAGGGCACGCTCTGACCCTGAGAACCAAATCCTCCATGGACCCAGGGAGAAGAGGAGCAGGCTTGAAAAGGCTTCAGCTCCTCAGAGAAAAGGGCTGCTGGCCTCGCTCCCAAACGTGCCTGGGACATGCTGCCACACCCACCCAGAACTGATGGCTGTCCGCTCCCTGGCTGCCCACAGCCCACAGCTGAAAAGAATGTTTCAAGCAAAAATCAGGTTTCATTCACGGGCACGGTTTCCATCTAACGCTCATTGTCAACTCATTCTAATTTAATAAGAGGCAACGAGGTAAATGCAAGTGATGGTCTGAAATACCTACTTTTTTTTACAATAAAAAAGAATAGAGGAGCAGAGCTCTCAGAATGACACTATAAATAACCGGGAATAAGAATATTTAATGTGTAAAAAACTAAAAGAAAAAAAGGTAGGCTGGGGCTTCTAGACAGTAATGAAAAATACTCTGTCTAAAGCCTTTCACAGAGTGGTGAGTTCTCTTGTCTCTCCTCTTGTACTGAATTTAGCAGAACAAATCTGTACGTAGAACAAAACAAAAAGCAAACAGCCCTATATTCCCATAATAAGATACCAGTTTTGACTTATCAGCAAAGGTACCTTTAAATAAGACCCAGGCTAGGAAAGGTTGCACGAAAAGCTGGCTCTTTTCATCCATGCTGGTCAAAGAATCAGTAAAAGCTTTTTTTGGAAAACAACTTGACAGTGGATATCAAGTTGATCACTTCCACCTCTGGGAATATATACTAAGAAGATTACCCTAAATTTGGTAAAAGCTTTATGCATAAGGGTGCTCATTGAAAATTTATGTATATTGGGAATTCCCTGGTGGTCCAGTAGTTAAGACTGCACTTCCACCGCAGGGGGCAGGGGTTTGATCCCTGGTTGGGGAACTGAGATCCCACATGCTGCATGGTGCGGCTAAAAAAATTCTTTTAATTAAAAACATTTTTAAGTTTTGATTACTGTTTAAAAAAAAATTATGTACAATAAATTTTAAAAAAACAACAAAAAAGGAAACTAAGTGTCCCTCAATAAAAATTACAACTATGGTACGTTCACATTGTGTATTAATATTTATGTTGCCACAGATTATGTTTAGGAAGAGAGTATAACAGCAGGGGGTGGGGTCTACAATGTAAAGTCAAGGGGAAGAGCAGGATAAATATAAATTTCAACAACACTGATAATGACAACTAACAGTTACTGCCTCCTGTGCAGCAGGCACACACTGTCGTAAGCACTTTACTGAATGCCTCATTTAATATTCAAAATTACACTACAGGATATGCACATTTTCACGTCCATTCCACAGATAAAGAAACTGAGGACCAGAGTTAAGTGCCAAAAGACACACAGTTGTAAGGGGGAAGTCAGAATTAGAACCCAGCATGCACACCACTCTGTGAAGCAAAACATCATCCAATGAGAGCTGGATTCCTTGCTTTGCCCACATCCAGGCCCTCCTCCCACCCTGACCGCCTCCAGCCTGAGCCAGATGGTACCCACCTAGTGCTGAACTCCAGAAATCAGAGATAAGCAGGTCCTCCCTGTTGAGAAAAAATGGCGTGGTCATCTCTCATCCCTTTCAGGGCTGCCCTAACAGGGACCTTCCTCCTGGCTGGGATGTGAGGATGGTGGAGCACCCTCAGACACAGAGTCCACCTGTGAGACTGAAGGAGGGTACCAGGTGAATATGGCCAGAGCAGAGCTGCTGGGGCTCAGAGATGGCAGGAGAGAGGGCTTCCTGGAGGAGGCCCCCGACCCCTGGGGACATGTTGGTCTGGGTCTTGGCACACAGGTGCAGCTCCACAATTGGTGGTTAGATGCAGAGATTGAGCCTCTCTGAACTTTAGTTTCCTCATCTCTAAAATAGGGATAAGAACCGTACCCATCACAAAGGGTTACGGTAGGAGTGAAATGGGTTAACACTCAACACAGTGCCTTGTACAGAGCAGGTACTCAATAAACGGCCTTTGTTATTACAAATAATTCCAAGGTGAAAGTAAAAGAAGGGACAAAACCAAGTGTCTAGGCTTTCTTTAAAGTCAACTGTTTTCCACAAACCAGAGCAAAACACAGTCAATAATTAATTTAAATGAAATGAATGAATTCTCCAATCAAAAGACATAGAGTTGGTAAATGGATTAAAACACAGGACCCATACCTACAAGAGAATCATTTCTGACATAAGGACACACAGACTGAAAATGAAGGACTAGGAAAAGATATTCCATGCAAACATAAACCAAAAGAAAGCGGGAGAGCTATACTTCTATTAGACAAGATAGACTTTAAAACAGAGACATACCAAAATTTATGGGACGCAGCAAAAGCTATTCTAAGAAGGATGTTCATAGTGATAAGTGGCTTCCTCAAGAAACAAGAAAAGCCTTGGGACTCCCCTGGTGGTGCAGTGATTAAGAATCCGCCTGCCAATGCAGGCAGGGGACACGGGTTCGAGCCCTGGTCTGGGAAGATCCCACATGCCACGGAGCAACTAAGCCCGTGTGCCACAACTACTGAGCCTGCGCTCTAGAGCCCACGAGCCACAACTACTGAAGCCCGCGCACCTAGAGCCTGTGCTCTGCAACAAGAGAAGCCACTGCAATGAGAAGCCCGCGCACCACAATGAAGAGTAGCCCCCCCTCACATAGAGACCTAATGCAGCCAAAAATTAAATGAATAAATAAATACATTTATAAAAAAAAAAAGAATCCGCTTGCCAATGCAGGGGATACGGGTTCAAGCCCTGGTCCGGGAAGATCCCACGTGCCGCGGAGCAACTAAGCCTGTGTGCCACAACTACTGAGCCCATGTGCCACAACTACTGAGCCCATGCGACACAACTACTGAAGCCCACATGCATAGAGCCCATGCTTCGCAGCAAGAGAAGCCACCGCAATGAGAAGCCTGCACACCACAACGAAGAGTAGCCCCCGCTGTCTGCAACTAGAGAAAGCCCGCGCGCAGCAACAAAGACCCAGTTCAGCCAAAAATAAATAAATGAAATAAATTTATATTAAAAAAAAGATCAGAGCAGAAATGAAGGAAATAAAGACTAAAAAGACAATAGAGAAGATCAATAAAACTAAGAGCTGGTTTTTTTTTTTTTTTTTGCGGTACGTGGGCCTCTCACTGTTGTGGCCTCTCCCGTTGCGGAGCACAGGCTCCGGATGCACAGGCTCAGTGGCCATGGCTCATGGGCCTAGCCGCTCCACAGCATGTGGGATCTTCCCAGACCGGGGCACGAACCCGTGTCCCCTGCATCAGCAGGTGGACCCTCAACCACTGCGCCACCAGGGAAGCCCAAGAGCTGGTTCTTTGAAAAGATAAAAATTGACATACCGTTAGCTAGACTAACCAAGAAAAAAAAAAAAACAGGGCTGGTCCAGGAAGATCGTGAAAGAGGAGACATAACAACTGATACCATAGAAATGAAAGAGAAGACATATAACAACTGATACCATAGAAATATAAAAGATCATAAAGACCACTCGGAACAATTACATGCCAACAAACTGGACGACCCAGAAGAAATGGATAAATTCCTAGAAATATATAACCTTCCAAGACTGAATCATGAAGAAATAGAAAACCTGAACAGACTGATTACTAGTAAGGAGGTTGAATCAGTAATCAAAAAACTCCCGAGCTTCCCTGGTGGCGCAGTGGTTGAGAGTCCACCTGCCGATGCAGGGGACACGGGTTTGTGCCCCGGTCCGGGAGGATCCCACATGCCGCGGAGCGACTGGGCCCGTGGGCCGTGGCCGCTGGCCCTGCACGTCCGGAGCCTGTGCTCCGCAACGGGAGAGGCCACAGCAGTGAGAGGCCCGCGTACCACAAAAAAAAAAACAACAACAAAAAACTCCCAACAGGGCTTCCCTGGTGACGCAGTGGTTAAGAGTCCGCCGGCCGATGCAGGGGACACGGGTTCGTGCCCCGGTCCGGGAAGATCCCACATGCCGCGGAGCGGCTAGGCCCGTGAGCCATGGTCGCTGAGCCTGCACGTCCGGAGCCTGTGCTCTGCAATGGGAGAGGCCACAACAGTGAGAGAGACCTGCGTACCGCTAAAAAAAAAAAAACTCCCAACAAACAAATGTCCAGGACCAAATAGCTTCACTGGTGAATTCTACCAAATATTCAAAGAAGAATTAATACTGATCTTTCTCAAACTCTTCCAAAAATAGAGGAGGAGGGAACACTTCCAAACTCATTTTATAAGGCTAGCATAACCCTAGCAAAACCAGACAAGGATGCCATAAGGAAAGGAAATTACAGGCCAATACCCCTGACGAACATAGATACAAAAATGCTCATCAAAAATATTAGCAAACCAGGGACTTCCCTGGTGGTCCAGTGATAGAGAATCCGCCTTACAATGCAGGGGACTCATTCCCTGGTCAAGGAACTAAGATCCCACGTGCCGTGGTGCAACTGGGCCCGTGCGCCACAACTACTGAACTGGCACACCTCAACTAGAGCCCGCGTGCTGCAAACTACAGAGCCCCTGTGCTTTGGAGCCCGCGAGCCACAACTAGAGAGACAAAACCCACACACAACGAAGGGCCTGCACACCACAACGAAAGGTCTTGCGTGCCTTAACGAAGATCCTGTGTGCCGCAACTAAGACCCAATGCAGCCAAAAAATAAATTAATAAATCTTTTAAAAAAACTAGCAAACCGAATTCAAAAATACATTAAAAGGATCATACACCATGATTAAGTGGGATCTAATATTCCAGGGATGCAAGGTTGGCTCAACATCTGCATATCAGTCAACATAATACATCACATTAACAAAATAAAGGATAAAAATCACATCTTATCAATAGGTGCAGAAAAAGCATTTGACAAAATTCAACCTCCATTTATGATAAACACTCTGAACAGAGCAGGTATAGAGGGAACATAACATAATAAAGGCCATATACACATGGCTTTTTCACTGGAGAGCAAGCCTTTGTTATGAAGAATGCTCTGGATGTATTTTAAATGGTTAGTTTTCCCCTCCCTCTGCCAGAGGCACCGGGTGATTTTTCTTGGCTCTTCACTGTAAGACCCTGGTTGGGTTCCTGCAGGTAAAGCCCAGGAAAGTTTGGGGGTGCCCCTAGGACTGCAGCCCCCAGAAGTCTCTCAGAGACTCTCACACTAGTCCTCACTCAGCTTCCAGGAATTCATCAAAATGATCATTTAAGTGTCCTCACCAGTTTAGGGCTCTAGTGGCTTCTGCTTCAGAAGTATGACACAGTGGGATAGCTTTCCCAATCAACAGGAGGACACTGAGAGCTGTTCAGAATTTGTGAAGTCTGATGCTTGCTCAATGGCAGCTTTGCTTCCTCTGAATGCTAAAAATGGCCTTGCCCTTCAAGAGAAACTAAATCTTTCAAAGCTGCATTGATTGCCCTTTATCTCCTTGTGTTTGCAGTCCTTGTACCTATCATCAGAACAGTGGCAGGAGATGAGTAAGCTAAAGGAGCATGTGTATAATGCATAAGCAGAGATTATGTCTCTGGGGGAAAAAAGTACATTTGGAACAGGAAATAAAAGGAGAAGTGAAACTACTGAATAATATCACTAATGATTTCAGGCTAAAAGATTGGGAACATTCTCAGACACTGAAAAATATCACTTTAATTCAAGGTCCTCCTGGACCCTCAGGTGAAAAAGGAGAGGTCCCACTAGAGGTGGTGGTCCACGAGGCATTCCAGGTCCAATAGGTCCACCAGGTCCTAAAGGTGACTGGAGACCAACTGGCTTTCCTGGAAGTTAAGGATTCCCAGGACCAATGGGGAAGACAGGGAGGCCAGTGCCCTTTTAAGATCAGGTGGGTTGGCAACTACTGAAGCCCGCGTGCCTAGAGGCCGTGCTCCACAACAAGAGAAGCCACTGCAATGAGAAGCCCGCGCACCGCAACGAAGAGTAGCCCCCGCTCGCCGCAACTAGGGAAAGCCCGCACGCAGCAATGAAGACCAAACACAGTACACACACAAAAAAAATACATCTACGTGAGGAATAATTCTCACAGAATATCTACTGAACGCTGGCAGAAGACCTCAGACTGCTAAAAGAGCAAGAAAATCTCCATGTAACCAGGTAGGACAAAAGGAAAAAAAAAAAAAAAAAAAGAAAGTGAGAAAGGAATCAGGACAGAACCTGTGCCCCTGGAAAGGAGCTGTGAATGAGGAAAGGTTTCTACACCCTGGGAAGCCCCCTCACCTGTCGGGAGATTGGCCAGGACAGACAGAGAGCTTCAGAGCCTTGGGGAGAACACAGCAGCTGGTTTGTGGCAGACAGAGGACTTCACAGACGGTCAGTGCCGTTGCCCTGCACTCCCCAGCCTGAGATGTGCATCCGGCACAGGCAAGGGCTGGGCGCGGGAACCTGGGCTTCAATCAGACCCTGAGAGAGGGCTGGGCGTGGCTGTGTGGAAAAAAGCTCGGGGCGGGGGCGTGAGGGGCTGGAATCTGTGTGACCACAACTGAGGGTGTATGCAGAGGAAGCCCAGACCACCTTAGAGGCCAGGTGACATTGTTTGGGGGGTGTGACAGGGGAGGGGCGGGACCCACCACTGTAGCCTTTTTCCCTGTGTGCGCGTTCGCAGAGGGCAGGACACTGCATGGGTTCCAGGGGCAGTCGTGAGCTGCCGCTGCCACCCACCCAGATGCCAGGAGCGGGTGAGAGCCGCCTCCGCTCCCACTGTGTGCTCGGGGGGTGCGCCTAAGCCAACACTGCCACCAAGAACCCCAGGACTGGGCATCAGCCACCACACATCTGCACACCCCTATCAAGGGGACAATGCCCAGCACACGCTGAAGAGAGAGGCGACAAGCATCCACACTAAAAGCAACCCTTGCAGCAAATACATTAACACCCACAAGCTACACAGGGACGCCTCCACATACAAATAGCCCTCTGAGACCACAGCAGACACTGCTTCTCCTAAACTCAGAGTAAGAGAAATGTAAGTAAAATGAAGAAGCAGAGGAACAGCTCCCAGTTAAAAGACCAAGAGAATTCCCCCGAAAGAACAATGAAACAGACCTCTTCAGTCTAATAGATACCTATTTCAAAAATGAGATAATGAAAATACTGAAGGAATTAAGAAAGGCTATTGACAGAAATATAGAGTACTGTAAAACTATAAAGAGGAACCAAGAAAAATTAGAAAACTCATTTACAGATAAGAAAGCTGACCGAAAGGCAATGAACAGCAGAACGAATAATGCAGAAGAACGAGTAAGTGACCTTGAAGACAGAATAATGGAAATCACCCAATCAGCACAACAGACAGAAAGCCAAATGAAAAAAAAAATGAAAGCAACATAAGAGACCTACAGGATAATATACAGCATGCATAACAGGGATTCCAGAAGGGGAAGAAAGAGACAAGGGGATCGAAAATGAATTCGAAGAAATTACGGCTGAAAACTTCCCAAACCTAAAGGAGGAAACAGGGGCTTCCCTGGTGGCGCAGTGGGTAAGAATCCGCCTGCCAATTCAGGGGACACGGGTTCAAGCCCTGGTCCAGGAAGATCCCACATGCCGTGGAGCAGCTAAGCCCATGCACCACAACTACTGAGCCTGCGCTCTAGAGCCTGCAAGCCACAGCTGCTGAGCCCACGTGCCATGACTACTAAGCCTGTGCCTAGAGCCCGTGCTCTGCAACAAGAGAAGCCGTGACAATGAGAAGCCCGTGCACCACAACTAGAGAAAGCCCACCCACACGCAGCAACGAAGACCCAACACAGCCAAAAATAAATAAATTAAATAAATAAATTTTAAAAAACAAAGAAGGAAACAGATATCCAGGTACAGGAAGCACAGAGGGTCCCGAACAAGATAAACCCAGACAGACCTACACCAAGACATATAATAAAAATGGAAAAAAGTTAAAGAGAAAGAGAGGATTCTAAAGGCAGCAAGAGAAAAACAAAGAGGTAATTACAAGGGAACACTACTATAAGGCTATCAGTCAATTTCTCTACATAAATGCTGCAGGCCAGAAGGAAGTGGCAAGATATATTCAAAGTCCTGAAAGGGAAAAATTTGCAACCTAGGATACTCCACCCAGCCAGATTATCATTTAGAACAGAAGGAGAGATACAGAATTTCTCAGACAAGCAAAAACTAAAAGAATACAGCAATACTAAACCTATCCTAAAGGAAACATTGAAAGGTCTTCCCTAAATAGAAAAGAAGTAAGAATATATAGGAAAGAAAAAAATCACAAAGGAAAAGTAAATCACTTAAATAAGCCAGTACACAGATTAAAAAAAAAAAAATCAAAAAATTTCTGTGACAGTGATGATAACCACAGTGAACAGCAAAAGGATGAACGTGAAGATGTAATAGAGGACATCAAAATCATAAAATGCGGGGAAGAAGAGTAAGAAAATGCTGATTTTTTTTCCTTAGAAAGTGTTTGAGCCTATATGAGTACCAGTCTAAGACAAGTAGATATAGGAAGGGGGTAACATACATGAAAAACAGGGTAACCACAAATCAAAAACATACAATAGATTCACAAAAACCAGAAAGAAGAGAACATAAACATAATACAAAAGAAAATCATCAAGCCATAAAAGGAAAAATGAAAAGGACAAAGAAGAAACATAAAATCAATGGGAAAACAAGGTTTAAAATGGCAATAAATACATATCTATCAATAATTATCTTAAATGTCAATGGACTAAATGCTCCAATCAAAAGACAGAGTGGCAGACTGGATTTTTTTAAAAAAAAGAGCCTATAATATGCTGCCTACAAGAGAGACCCACTTCAGGGCAAAGGACACACACAGGTTGAAAAGCAGAGGTTGCAATACTCATATCAGACAAAACAGACTTTAAATCAAAGGCCATAAAGAAAGATAAAGAAGGACACTATATAATGATAAAAGGATCAATACAAGAAAAGGATTTTAAAGTCATCAACATATATGCACCTAACATAGGTGCACCCAAATACATAAAACAAATACTAACAGACATAAAGGGAGAAACTGACAGTAATACAATAATAGTAGGAGACTTTAACACCTCACTCACGTCAATGGACAGATCTTCTACACAGAAAATCAAGGCAACAGAGATCCTGAACATAGAAAATGTTAGACTTAATTGATATTTTTAGGACATTACATCCAAAAAAACCCCAGAATACACATTCTTTTCAATTGCACATGGAACATTCTCTAGGATTCACCACATACTGGGGCACAAAACAAGCCTCAACAAATTTAACGGTGCAGAAATTATGTCAAGCATCTTTTCTGACCACAAAAGCATGAAACTGGAAATTAACCACAGAAAAAGAAATGAGAATAAAATGATTACATGGAGACGAAACAACATACTACTAAAAAACCAAGAGGTCAATGATGAAATCAAAGAAGAAATTTAAAAATACCTTGAGACAAATGAAAATGAAAATACAACCATACAAAATCTATGTGATGCAGCAAAAGCAGTTCTTAGAGGGAAGTTCATAGAGATACAGGCCTTCCTCAAAAAACAAGAAAAATCTCAAATAAACAACCTAACCTACAACCTAAAAGAATTATAAAAAGAACAAACAAAACCTAAAATCAGCAGAAGGAAGGAAATAATAAAGATCAGAGAGGAAATAAATAAAATAGAGATTAGAAAAACTCAGTAAAACCAAGAACTGGTTCTTTGAAAGGAAAAACAAGACTGACAAACCTCTGGCCAGGCTCAACAAGAAGAAAAGAGAGAGAACACAAATCAACAAAATAAGAAATGAAAAACAAGACATAACAACTGATACGGCAGAAATACAAAAAACCGTAAGGGAATACTATGAACAATTATATGCCGACAAATTCGACAACCTAAAGAAATGGATAAGTTTCCAGAAACATAGAGCCCACCAGAACTGAATCAAGAAGAAATAGATAATTTGAACAGACTGATCACTAGATGTGAAATAGAATCTGTAATTTTAAAACTCCCTACAAACAAAATCCAGGACCACATGGCTTCACAGGTGAATTCTACCAAACATACAAAGAAGAACTTATGCCAATCCTTCTCAAACTCTTCCAAAAAAAATGAAGAGGAGGGAAAACTCCCAAAGACATTTGATGAAGCCACCATCACTCTGATACCAAAACCAGACAAAGACACCACCAAAAAAAGAAAATGACAGACCAATATCTTTGATGAATATAGATGCAAAAATTCTCAACAAAATATTAGCAAACTGAATCCAACAACACATAAAAAAGATGGGCTTCACTGGTGGCGCAGTGGTTAAGAATCCGCCTGCCAAGGCAGGGGACATGGGTTCAAGCCCTGGTCTGGGAAGATCCCACATGCTGCAGAGCAACTAAGCCCGTGTGCCACAACTACTGAGCCTGTGCTTTAGAGCCTTCAAGCCACAACTACTGAGCCCACGAGCCACAACTACTGAAGCCCGCGTGCCGAGAGCCCGTGCTCTGCAACAAGAGAAGCCTCCGCAATGAGAAGCCCACGCACTGCAACGAAGAGTAGCTCCTGCTCGCCGCAACTAAAGAAAGCCTGCGCGCAGCAACAAAGACCCAACACAGCCAATAAATAAATAAATAAACAAATAAATAAAATTAGTTAATTAAAAAAAAGATCATACACCACAACCAAGTGAGGTTCATCCCAAGGTCACGAGGATGGTTCAACATATGCAAATCAATCAATGTGATACACCACATAAACAAAAAGAAAAGATAAAAACCACATGATCATCTCAATAAACACAGAAAAAGCATTTGACAAAATTCAATATCCATTCATGAAAAAAACTCTTACTAAAGTGGGTATGTATAGAGGGAACACATCTCAATATAATAAAAGCTAGTTATGACAAACCCCCAGTCAATATAATATTAAATGGTGAAAAGCTGAAAGCCTTCCAGCTAAAATCTGGAAGAAGACAAGGATGCCCACTCTCACCTTTTCTATTTAACACAGTATTGGAAGTCCTGGTCACAGGAATCAGACATGAAAAAGAAATAAAAGGTATCCAAATTGGAAAGGAAGAGGTAAAATTGTCATTATATGCAGATGATATGACACTATATATAGAAAACCCTAAAGACTCCATAGAAAAACTACGAGACCTGATAAATGAATTCAACAAGGTAGCAGGATACGTGATTAACATACAGAAATTGGCTGCATCTCTTTACACCAACAATGAAATTCAGAAAGGGAATGAAAAAAAAAAACACCTTTTAAAATCGCACCCCCAAAAATAAAATACTTAGGAATAAACCTGACCAAGGAGGTAAAAGACTTATACGCTAAGAACAATAAAACATTAATAAAGGAAACTGAAGATGACTCAAAGAAATGGAAAGATATCCCATGCTCTTGGATTGGAAGAATACTGCTAAAATGGCCATACTACCCAAAGCAATCTATAGATTTAATGCATCCCTATCAAATTACCCATGATATTTTTTCACAGAACTAGGGCAAATAATCCTGAAATTCATATGGAACCATAAAAGACCCAGAATTGCCACAGCAATCCTGAAGAAAAAGAACAAAGCAGAAGGCATAACCTTCCCAGAGTTCAGACAATACTGCAAAGTTACAGTAATCAAAACAGACCTACGGATCAATGGACCAGAATAAGGAACCCAGAAATAAACCCACATACCTACAGGCAACTAATATTTGACAAAGGAGGCAACAATATACAATTGGAAAAGGCAGTCTCTTCAGCAAATGGTGTTGGGAAAGTTGGACAGCCGCATGTAAATCAATGTAGTTAGAACACACCCTCTCACCATAAACAAAAATAAACTCAAAATGGCTTAAAGACTTAAATATAAGACATGACACCATAAAACTCCTAGAAAATATCACAGGCAAAACATTCTCTGACATAAATTGTACCAATGTTTTCTTAGGTCAGTCTGCCAAGACAACAGAAACAAAAGCAAAAATAAACAAATGGGACCTAATCAAACTTATAAGCTTTTGCACAGCAAAGGAGACGATAAACAAAATGAAAATACAACCTACAGAATGGGAGAAAATATTTGCAAATGATGCAACCAACAAGGTCTTAATTTCCAAAATATATAAGCAGCTCATACAACTCAACAACAAAAAACCAAACAACCCAATCAAAAAATGGGCAGAAGACCTAAAAAGACATTTCTCCAAAGAAGAAATACAGATGGCCAACAGGCACATGAAAAGATGCTCATCATTGCTAATTATTAAAGAAATGCAAATCAAAACTACAATGAGGTACCACCTCACAGTGGTCAGAATGGCCATCATTAAAAAGTCTACAAATAATAAATGCTGGAGAGGATGTGGAGAAAAGGCAACCCTCCTACACCGTGGGTGTGTTGGTGGTAAGTAAGTTGGTGCAGCCACTGTGGAAAACAGTATGGAGGTTCCTCAGAAAACTTAAAATATAATTACCATATGATCCAGCAATCCCACCCCTGGGCATATATCCGGACAAAACTCTAATTCAAAAAGATACATGTGGGGGCTTCCCCGGTGGCGCAGTGGTTAAGAGTGTGCCTGCCAATGCAGGGGACAAGGGTTCAAGCCCTGGTCCGGGAAGATCCCACATGCCATGGAGCAACTAAGCCCATGCACCACAACTACTGAGCCTGCGCACCACAACTACTGAAGCCTGCATGCCTAGAGCCCGTGCTCTGCAACAAGAGAAGCCACCACAATGAGAAGCCCGTGAACTGCAATGAAGAGTGGCCCCTGCTCTCCACAACCAGAGAAAAGCCCGTGTGCAGCAACGAAGACCCAACACAGCCAAAAATAAAATACATAAATTTACAAAAAACAAAACCAAAAAGATACACGCACCCCTATCTTCACAGCAGCACTGTGTACAATAGCCAAGACCTGGAAACAACCTAAATGTCCATCGACAGATGAATGGATAAAGAAGATGTGGTGCGTATATACAATGGAATACTCCTCAGCCATAAAAAAGAATGAAATAATGCCATTTGCAGCAACATGGATGCAACTAGAGATTATCATACTAAGTGGAGCAAGTCAGAAAGAGAAAGACAAATACCATATGATATCACTTATATGTGGAATCTAAAATATGACACAAATGAACCTACCTATAAAACAGAAACAGACGTATGGACATAGAGAACAGACTGGTGGTTGCCAAGGGGACGAGGGTTGGGAGAGGGCTGGAGTGGGAGGTTGGGGTTAGCAGATGTAAGCTTTTATATATAGAATGGATAAACACCAAGTTCCTACTGTATAGCACAGGGAACTATATTCAATATCTTATGATAAACCATAATGGAAAAGAATATTAAAAAAAAGAATGTGTATATATGTATAACTGAATCACTTTGCTGTACAACAGAAACTAATACAACATTGTAAATCAACTATACTTCAATAAAAAATATTTATCAGAAAAAAAAAGAAAACAATCTCATGTACAATTGCATCAAAAAGAATAAAGTACCTAAGAATACATTTAGCTAAGGAGGTGAAAGACCTGTATACTGAAAATTACAAGACATTAAGAAACTGAAGACGACACAAATAAATGGAAAGCTATCCCTGCTCAGGGATTGGAATTAATATTGTTAAAATGTCCATACTACCCAAAGCAATTTACAGATTCAGTGCAATCCCTATCAAAATTCCAATGGCATTTTTAATGAAATAGGACAATCCTAAAATTTGTATGGAACCACAAAAGACCTCAAATAGCCAAAGTAATCCTGAGAAAGAAGAACAAAGCTGGAGGCATCATATTCTCTAATTTTAAACTCTATTACAAAGCTATATTAATTAAAACAGTATGGTTCTGGCTTAAAACAGACACACAGATCAATGGAACAGAATGGAGAGCAGAGATAAAAACCCATGCATCTATGGTCAATTAATTTATGACAAAGGAGCCAAGAATATACAAAGGAAAAGACAGTCTCTTTAATAAATAGCGTTTGGAAAAATCAACAGCCACATACAAAAAATGAGTAAAATTAGACCACTATCTTACACCATACACAAAACTTAACTCAAAATGGATTTAAGACTTAAATATAAGACCTGAAACCATAAAACTCTTAGAAGAAAACACAGGCAGTAAACTCCTTGACATAGATATTGGCGATGATTTTTAATTTTTATTTTATTTTTTTGGCAATGATTTTTAAAAATATGACACCAAAAGTAAAAGCAACAAAAGCAAGAATAAACAAGTGGAACCACATCAAACTAAAAAGCTTCTGCACAGCAAATGTAATCATTGACAAAATGGAAAGGTAACGTACTGAATGGGAGAAAATATTTGCAAATCATATACCTGATAAGGGGTTAATATCCAAAACATAAAGAATTCACACAACTCAATACCAAAAAAACCCCAAACAATCCAATTAAAATATGGGCAGAAGATCTGAATACACATTTTTCTAAAGAAGACATATAGATTGCCAACAGGTTCATGAAAAGATGCTCAACATAATTAATCAGTAGGGAAGTGCAAATCAAAACCACCATGAGTTACCACCTCATACCTGTTAGAACGGCTATATCAAAAAGACAAGAAATAGTAAGTGTTGGTGAGGATGTGGAGGAAAGGGGAACCCTGGTGCCCCACTGGTGGAAATGTCAATTGGTGCAGCTACTATGGAGAACAGTACGAGGTTCCTCACAAAGTTAAAAACAGAACTACCATTTGAGCCAGCAATTCCACTTCTGGGTATTTATCCAAAGAAAATGAAAACACTGACTTGAAAATATACATGCACCCCCATGTTCACTGCAGCACTATTTATAATAGCCAAGATGTGGAAACAACCTTTGTGTTCATCATGGATGAATGGATAAAGAAACCATGAGATATATATATATATATATATATATATGTATATCACACACATACTATACTTATATATATGTAGTGGAATACTATTCATCCATAAAAGAATGAAATCTTGCCATTTGTGACAACATGGATGGACCTTGAGGGCATTATGCTAGGTGAAATAAGTCAGAGAAAGGCAAATACTGTATCCCACTTACATGAGGAATATAACAAACACACATGAAGCTCACAGATACAAAGAACAGACTGGTGGTTGCTAAGAGTGGGCGGGAGGGGGGTGGCGCTGTGAAACAGGTGAAGGGGGTCCCAAGGTACAAACTTCTAGTTATAAAATAAATCAGTCATGGGGATGTAATGTACAGCACCGCGACTTCAGTTAAAAATACTGTATGGTGTACTTGAAAGTTGCTAAGACAGATCTTAAGCTCTCATCACAAAAAAAAAAAAAAAAAAAAAAAAAATTTGAAAGGAAAAACAAACAACTTGTTGGATTTGAACCGACAAGCCAGAAGCCAGTGTTCAGGGGACTCAGAGAGGAGACAGAATTGAAGAGGCTGCCCTCAGGTTCTGCCCAGAGGGTAAAGGAGGGCTGTAACGTACAGGGAGTGCTTTGTAAACTGGTGAGTGTGTGCACAGGAGAACAGCGTGTAAAGTGCTGGGCTCTTCTCTACTCAGAGCAATGGGGACTGCACCACACCTGGGGCTACAGGGAGAAACAGGGAGTTCCAGGGGATACTGAAGAAGCTGAAGAGGAATAACAGTGTCAGGACACCTCTTAAGATATCTCCAAGCCCCGAGGCACACTCATTCTCAATGGCATCACCTGAGAGCCTAGAAAAAGTCACTGATGCTTTTTTTTTTCAGGCTCAGTCACCACTGACTCTAGGCCCTAATTCTGGGGGAGGGGAATACACAAAATTAGTCTCATTTCTCTCAGTTGTGAAGATCCTTCAGCTGTTGATCCGAAGAAGCACTCACAAAAGCTGTTATTGATTGAGCCCTTAAAGGACTGAAAATAAAGGCACAATGCTGAATAACAAAAGTAGGTAACATTTATTGAGTGCTTCCTGGGTGTCAGGCACTGTTCTAAGTGCTATTGATGGGGTTCAGGGCAGGCTGCCCCCCAATATGCCACTGTGGCATATTGATTATCTGGAATTATAGTTACTTGAGAAACATTCACGGCAAGAACACTTTGACCCTACTTTGTTCCCCTGAAGGCAGGAAATAAATCTCCCATATGAAAGGATCCTCAAATACCAGGAGAATAGAAGGCATCTTTATCGCCAGAGATAGATGAGTCAAGGCTAAGAACGCTTTATAAACACACTTTGTTACTTCATGAACTTGCTACCCTAAGTCCAAGCCCCTCTGTTTTCTAACAAATAATTGTTTCCTTGTCTGAAAGATAGAAAAGGTGCCTGATGTGGCCACTTTCTTGGGTGCCATGTTGTTATGGGACTCCTGCACATTCCTGATGAAATTTGGTTTTCCCTCCTGTTAACCTGTCTTGTGTCAATTTTCTTATTAGACCAGCCAAAAGAACCTAGAAGGATAGAGGAAAAACTTTTCCTCCCCAACACTATGTAAGGTACACAGCAAGGCACGGAGCGATGATGGCGGGAGGGGTGGGATAAACCAGAATAACGGAGAGCTTTTAAGCACAGGTTTTGAAGTTACCGAAGACATGGGTTTGAAACCTGGTTCCACACATTACCTATGTTTCTCTGAGACTGGGCGCCCTGCCAGGATCCTAGCATGGCTGAGATGTTCATTCTGACAAAGTGTGTAGAGAGCTCAAGCCAGCGCCAGGCACGGAGCAGCTCCTCAATTAACGCGTGATGATAATTGTGAAGATGACAATCACGTGTGCAGGTTGCGGCCACGGTGTGAGCAAAACCGCTAATAACCAACATTAACATAATATTAATACCAAACACTGGTACTGCGCGTACCACACGCCAGACACTGTTGGGGATGGCAAACCATTGACTAATTCACTGAATCCTCAAAACAAGCCTATATAGGTACTATTTCCACGTCCATCTCACAAATGAGAAAACTGAGGCACAAAGATTACATACCTTGCCCAAGGTCACGCAGCTACAACTGCAATAAGAGGAATGACAAACTTTACTGAGCGCTTACTATGCTCCAGTCTGTAATGAGCTCTTTACCTCCGTTAAATCCTACCATAACCCTTAAAGAGTTTGCAGTTATTCCCACTTTACAGAAGGCGAGACTGGGGCTTGGGGAGGTTCCCACGGACGTGAAGATTCGGACCCAGGACCTAGCCCGTACTCACCTGGCTTCCTGGATGCGACGAAGCACGTCTCCGCCGTCCACCTCGGGCTGGGCTCCCGGGTCCCGGGCCGCCGCCGCCGCCGCCACCGCCGCCGCCACCGCCGCCGCCTCCCTACGCCGCGGACGCAGAGCCGCCGAGCGCCTTCTCCGACGAGACACCGCCTGCCAGGCTTCCAGCGCCGCCGCCGCCGCCATTGGTCTCTGACGTCATCGGCGCGCGCCAGCTCTGCGGGAACTTTAGGGGGCGGTAGGCGCAGGTGGCGCGTGACCCTGGGGCCTCTCCGCCGCGCGCGTAGGTATCGGGCGGGAGTCGCTGGGACCTCCGGGTCCCGAGTCCCGAGCCTTGATCCCGTATCCCCGGGCTGCCTGGCTACTCCGGCGGGTGGGCGGCGCCCGGGGGCGCGGGGACACCAAAGGGCGGGACCCCGGCCGAGAGCGCCTTTTGGCGGCCCCTCCGCGCTGTGACCCGGCCCCGATTGATCCCCGCACCTTTGCCCACCAGTCCCAGCCCCCTGGAGCTGAGGCCAGACACTTCCCACTGCTGCCGGCGGTTACCGATCGCTTTCATTAGCGCCCCTTTTCCTGCTCTGCTGACACACTGAGGCCACTTCCTACACCATCACCACCGCCCACAGGCCTTTGCCGGCCACGTCTCGACTCCCCCGATCGTTACTGCCACTTCCCAGGCCACAGCCTTCTCTGGCCACATCCCAACACTTGCCCTGTCCCCGACGGACCATTAGCGGCTTCTTCTGGACCTTTCAGAGATAAGCGAGTGGACCTTGGCAGTGTAGGGCCCAGTCCTATGGGAACAAGGGATGGGGGTTTCAGATTGCAGTCCTTGGTTCCAGTCCTTGGAGGGCTTAGATGCCGCCTCCACAGGCACCCGGATATGAATATGACCCTAGGGAGGCCCACCCCAGGGTATCCAGAGCTGAGAAAAGACAGAGGTTTTACAGGCCATCAAAGATTCGGTGGTGTCCTCTCTAGGGACTTCCCTCTACCAGAGGAGCTTAAAAAAACTCTCTTGTGTTCCCAGGAGGATGGCAGATGGTGAGCAAGCTTTCGAAACCATGTCGCTGGGGACATTAAGCTTGGAGAAAGTGACAGTAGGGATACAGTTTTGAAGTGACCAAAGGGTTGACTTGTGGAAGGATGAGACCTTGTTCTGTTTTCCTGGAGAGTGTGTGGAGGTTACTGCGAGGCCCGTTTCAGCTTGGTGGAAGGATAAATTGAACACTGAGAACTGCCTATCTCTGGAGGGAGTAAGCAAGAGCCAGTCCAGGTAGTTTTTGAAGGAGAGTAAGGATTAGAGTGTGTGATGCCAGCGTCCCTTCTGAGCCTGAAATTTCTTGATACTCTTGAGTTCTCTTTCCTCTTGTGGGAGTTTGAAAGCCACTTGTTAAATTCTCTTTTTGACTTTTGGAAACTTGCCCAGCTCTGGGATTCTACATGTTAAGATTAATTTGGGGCTGTCAAGGTGACAGTTCCTTAATTTGAGTTCCATTATTACTACACCAACCGCCTTATTTGTATAGCTGTCCTTGACACCCAGAGCTTTTTCACACCGGTTATTTAATTCTATCTTCTGTGTGATATATCTCTTCACGTTAACTATGGGACTTACTCTGAAGTTTTGCTCCCCTCACTTTTGGATTTTGAAACACACTTTTCAGCTTTCTGGAAAACTCTTTTGAAGCATACCATTTGCTTAACCCTGCTGGGTCACATGCTCACTCATGGGATTCTGAAATAATCTATTCCTTGTGTTTATTTTAGGGTCAAGGGACTGATGTTTGAAGGGAAAGCTTCAAAACTTTTTAAAGAAACCTTCAGAATGGCTTTGAACCCGACAAGCTAGACATCGCTTCAGAGCACCGCCTTCAGCATGCATCTGCCCTGTCAGGCTTCCCTGGCAAAGGGGTCGTTCTTTGAAGGGGTCGTTCTGCAGAGGGCCAGGGAAACGATGCTCACGGAACCAGATTGGTGGATTTGACTTTCTGGTAGAATTCTCTTGCTTTATTGATTTTTTTCCCAGAGCTCTGAGAGGCTGGAGGTATTGATGGGACCGAAGGGCCTGGAAGGAAGGGAAGAAGCATTTTCATGCTGAATGAAAACTAGACAAGTGACTGTTGGAGACTGAAAACACCTAAACGTCCCACATCCGGATTCAGCGGAGGAACTGTCACTGCTGGGGAGAAAGAAGCCAGACTGGAAAAGAAAACCCAAATAAAGAGAATGAGGGCCACCGAAGAGTAAATGGCCACCTCCACCTCGACAGAGACCAAGTCAGCCTCCTGGTGAGTAGCAGGGCCTGCAGGGGGTTAGTTCCTGCAGGCTGCTGCACGGATGTTTTGGGTGAACTGAGAGTCCCCAGCCAGACTGTCTTGATTTTATTAAGAAAAAAAAAAAATACCATTTTCCTCAGAGCAGCAAATCAAGGGCCATTTCTCTCCAAAGCTGATGTACTGTAACCACACGAGCCTCTTGCAGGGTTTGACGAATCCAGCATTGCTGGTAGAAGGTAGAAAAGAGAGCCACGGCTGAATCCCGCAGCCGGCCTTGATAATACCGTGGGCACTGAAGTCTTCACTTTTGAGAGACAAGAAGCTGTGGCGGTGCAGAATTACACCACGAGAAGAGGTTTGGCCAGACTGGCTCTTCAAGGGTATTACACAATGTCTGCCTGAAACTCAGTTCCCTTCTCAACCGCAAATGGGTTAAGCGTGTCTTAATTTGGTTCAGCAAACATTTATGAAGGAGAGGAAAGTGAGAGGCATGGTTTCAATAGAATGAGCAGGATTTATGACCGATTATATGTGTGCAGTTCAAAACGACACTCAGGTTTTCTTTTGTGTGCCTGTAAGAGTGGGGTCACTTTCACCCAGGGAACATAAGGAAACAGTAGAATGGGGCCCAGCAGTGGGGTTTCATTCATTCATTCAAATATTCATCTATCTATCTAGCTTCCAGTTTTAGTGACATATAGTTGACATACAGCACTGTAACACACATAATCATGAAAAGATCACCACAAGTTTAGTGAACATCTATCATCTCATATAGATATAAAAGGAAAAAAAAATGTTTTCCTTGTAATGAGAACTCAGGATTTACTCTTAAAAACTTTCATATATAACATACAGCATTGTTAATTACATTTATCATGTTGTACATTACATCCCTAGTACTTATTTATTTTGTAACTGGAAGGCTGTACCTTTTGACTACTTTTTTTTTTTTTTTTTTTTGTGCGGTACGCGGGCCTCTCACTGCTGTGGCCTCTCCCGTTGCGGAGCACAGGCTCCGGACGCACAGGCCCAGCAGCCATGGCTCACGGGCCCAGCCGCTCCGCGGCATGTGGGATCTTCCCGGACCGGGGCACGAACCCGTGTCCCCTGCATCGGCAGGCGGACTCTCAACCACTGCGCCACCAGGGAAGCCCTGACTACCTTTATCCAATCCCCCTTCCCCCACCTCCTGCCTCTGATGACTGCAAATCTGAACTCTTTTTCTATGAGTTTGTTTCAAGTATAATTGACCTATAACACTGTGCCCAACATAGTGATTTGCTATTTCTATACATTACAGTATGCTCACCACCTGGCAGTGGGGTTTCCAAGCTGGGTTTGAAACATTTTTTGAGGCTCTTTGATCTGTCCGGGCCCTGCAGCCAGCTGCACGTTGGGACCTAGAACTCGGGAAAGTGGATTGTGCTAGAAACAGAGTTAGTGCTTGTCATAGGAAGATAAGGTGGGAGCCGGGGAGGGCGCAGATCAGGGGAGAAGAGTGCAGGTGACAGAGTAGTCACTGCTCTGGCCTGATGGGTGTGCTTTCGGAGACTGAGAGGTTAAAACCCAGGTCCAGCCTGGGTAGTCTGCTTTGCGGTCTTAAAGAAGTAATTGTAGTTACACCAGAGAGGAGACCCCGAGTCTTTAGGGAGGAGCAGAGGGTTATGGGTATTGAGGAGAGAGCTTCCTCTGCAGGGAGGGAATCAGAAGTTTGATGAGGGATTGTGTTAAAGGAGGGGTGTGATGCCTCTCTGAGCTCTCAGATGTCCCCGCTTCTCCCGTCATAGACTCGCTGCCCTGCGGGCAAACTGCATGTTTCCTGTTTCCCTTTCCTCGCGATGGCCCCCGAGGCTGGCACATGCAGCGCACACCGCAGGCCCTCAGCAAATGTGTGTTAAATGAATTCCTGGTAGAAGGGCAATTTCCAGAGACCTCGTGCCCAGCAGTTATGAAGACAACTAAGACATCCCTAACTTACTTCATTATCAGAGCCTTAAAAGACAGTTGACCAAACCACATGGTTATAGAGTTAAGGTTCAGTGTCTCAAATAAGAGGCATCATTGTGGGTGCCCTGTCTTTCCTTAGCTGCTCTTCTGTCTTTTGGGGCAGATGGTCTGACGGCTGGATAGAGGCGTATTTTTAGTTTGACTTGGCTGCACTTATGAAATGGTTTTATCTCTTTGTAGCTCTTGGGTCCCTTCTCCTCTGGGGCCACCAGAGGGCTTTTTAAATGCCGAATCATGAGCCCCTCTCCGGCTGGGCAAAAGGAAGCTGTGTTTTACAAGGCCCTGCTCACCAGATGGAAGGAAACACAGCTCCCTTCTGTTCTCTTGACAGGTGGAATTATTTTTTCCTTTATGATGGTTCCAAGGTGAAGGGAGAAGGAGATCCAACCAGAGCTGGCATCTGTTACTTTTTTCCCCCTCAGGTAAGCCGCACAGCATTTTCTTGTTTGGTGGGGATCCCACTGCCTCAAAGTGGTGACTTTTCCAAAGGTCTGGGGAGGGTTACATGTGGACAGTTTTCTCTGCGTAGTCCAGGCATTCGCCACTTCTACTCTCTTATTCTTAGTTGTATTATTTGTTGCTGTTCTGGTGTTGAAGTGCCCAGGCAGCCCAGTACTTCCGCCTTCTCTAGCTCTCTGTTACCGTCATGATTTTCTGTCTGCCCCGCTGGATTAAAAACTTTTCTCCAGGGCTTCCCTGGTGGCACAGTGGTTGAGAGTCCGCCTGCCGATGCAGGGGACACGGGTTCGTGCCCCGGTCCGGGAAGATCCCACATGCCGTGGAGCGGCTGGGCCCATGAGCCATGCGTGTCCGGAGCCTGTGCTCCGCAACAGGAGAGGCCACGACAGTGAGAGGCCAAAAAAAAAAAAAAAAAAAACTTTTCTCCAAACATATACCAAAGTAAAGAGGAGAGAATCATCGGCCCTCACGTGCCCATCATCAGCTTCAACAATAATCAACACTTGACCAATGTGATATGAGCTATCCTAACTCCTCCCCACTCTTTTTTTCCTGGAGTATTTTTTTAAAATAAACGTATTTATTTATTTTTGGCTGCATTGGGTCTTCGTTGCTGTGCGTGGGTTTTCTCTAGTTGCGGTGAGTGGGGGCCACTCTTTGCAGTGCACGGGCTGCTCATTGCAGTGGCTTCTCTTGTTGCAGAGCACGGGCTCTAGGCGCGGGGGCTTCAGTAGCTGTGGCAGGCTGGCTCAGTAGTTGTGGCTCGCAGGCTTTAGAGCACAGGCTCAGTAGTTGTGGCGCACGGGCTTAGTTGCTCCGCAGCGTGTGAGATCTTCCTAAACCAGGGCTCAAACCCGTGTCCCCTGCATTGGCAGGCGGATTCTTAAGCACTGCGCCACCAGGGAAGTCCATTCCTGAAGTATTTTGAAGCAAATCCTAGACATGGTGTCATCTCACCAGTATCAAGTAACATCTCTAACTGAAAAGGGTGTATTTTGTTAACATCCCATGCAGCAAAATTTACAATAATTAGTAACAATAATATCATCTGATACAGTCTATATTCAAATTTTGCCTTTATTATCTTAGATGTTACTTAGTCCTTCCTTCCTCCCCCCTGCCTCTCTCTCCCTCCCTCCCTCCCTCCCTCTCCTAATCAGCATCCTAGCAAGGTCCACATACCCCATTCGGTTATTTTGTGTTTCAAGTCCCTTTTATCATATAACACTCCTCCCCCCTCCCCCCATCCTTTTTTCCCCCTGTGCCACTGAATTATTGAAGAAACCAGGTCTCTTATGCAGTAGAATGTCAGCACGTCCCCCACTCTGCATTGGGCTGATTACTTCCTCACGATGGTATCATTTAATGCTTTCTACCCAGTGCATTTCCTTTAAACTAGTAGTAAGATCTAGAGCCTCGATTTGGTTCAAGTTCAGCTATTTTAGTCAAGAGTTCTCTGTTTTCCGTTGCATCACATGATGTCTGTCTGCCCCACAGTTTAGTTAACGTGAAGATCGATTAGGAGGCCTGTGTATTCACTCATGTGATCACACTTGACTTGGAGAGTGGGGATTAGTCTAGGCTGCTCTGGCCACTCTGCAGGGGATTTGAATGGGGATAAAGGCTCACTCTTCTACCCACAGGCCTATAATCCTAGGAACAAAACGTAGTTCTTATGCATTCACTGTGGGTGTTTTGTGACAATTCAGGCAGGGTTCAGCAAACTTTGTCTCAAAAGGGCCAATGTGGGAATGTTTTGGTCTCTGCAAGCCGTGTAAGGTCTCTATCACGTATTCTTCTTTGTTGTTATTTTGACAACCCTTAAAAAAATGTAAAAACCATCATTAGTTCCCGGATTATATAAAAACAGGCAGCAGAGTCGATCTGGCCTCCAGGCTATAGTTAGCCAACCCCTGCTCTAAGGAATGACACAGGAGTTCGGGAACTTCAACGTAATGTCTGGAATTGGCTCTTTTCCCTAGACCCTGCTTGACCAACAGGAGCTGCTCTGTGGACAGATCGCCGGGGTTGTCCACTGCATTTCTGACATTTCCGGCTCTCCTCCCACCATCGTCCGTCTGCGGAAACTTAAGTTCGCCATAAAGGTTGACGGCGATTACCTTTGGGTAAGTTTACCAGGCTGAACCAGTGCCTGCAGGGTAGCCTCTACCAAGAGTCTTTTGTCTTTGTGAGAAGTATTGCGATGCTAGGGTTTAGAAATAATGCTTGCCATGGATCTTGAGCCTAGAACCTCCTCCTCTCCCCGCGTGTGCTGCCCCCGACCCCCGGTCATCTGCGATTCTCGTGTCACTTTCTGCAGGTGCCCATCAGAACTGAGTGCTCTCTCCAAAACACTGCTAACACATCCTGCATTGCACACGCCTGCTTTCTCCTCTCTTTTGGTCATCCTCTGGAAATTCTCTTTGCTCTGTGATGCAAATTGAGTTTTTAATCTCCATCTTTTCTTGTTTCTACTCTCTATACTCTCCACACTTACTGGGGAAGGGAGCCAGAAACTCGAAGACACTGGTGCATATATGTTAGGTTTCAAAGAACCATTAAGAAAAAAAAGAACAATTTACAGCTAGTAGTACTATAGACTCTAAAGTACTGTTGTCTCATGCCTCCTCTTATTTTAAATTTATTCCTGAGGGGATGGGATGCTTAAGTGTAAGGAAGTATCTTCACCTTCGTAGGTATTATTTCCAACATTTTGTTATGAAAATTTTCTAACATACTGAACAGTTGAGAGAATTTTACAGTGACTACTCACATACCTCCTAGATTCTACAGAACACTTCATTATAGTTGCTTTATCACACATTTATATATTCATCCCTTTATCCTCTATTTTAACACTTGTGGGATTCATCCACATTGTTGCATGTACCGGCGGTTCATTCCTATTTATTGCTGAGCAGTATTCCACAGTCTGAATGTGTCACAGTCTACTTATTCATTCTCCTTTTTGCGGACACATGAACTGTGTCCAGTTTGGGGCACTTAAGAATAAGGCTCTAGAGGGACTTCCCTGGTTGTCCAGCAGTTAAGACTCCCTGCTCCCAAAGCAGGGGGTCCGGGGTCAATCCCTGGTCAAGGAACTAGATCCCACACGCCACAGCAAAGATCCCGCACGCCACAACTAAGACCTGGTGCAGCCAAATAAATAAATAAGTAAATAAATAAATATTTTTTTTTAAAAAAGAATTAGGCTCTAGAGAAATACAAATCAAAACTACAATGAGGTACTACCTCACACCAGTGAGAATGGCCATCATCAAAAAGTCTACCAACAATGGGACTTTTTTGGTGGCGCAGTGGTTAAGAATCTACCTGCCAATGCAGGGGACACAGGTTCGAGCCCTGGTCGGGGAAGATCCCACATGCCACAGAGCAACTAAGCCTGTGCACCACAACTACTGAGCCTGCGCTCTAGAGCCCTTGAGCCACAGCTACTGAGCCCGTGTGCCACAACTACTGAAGCCTGTGCTCTAGAGCCCTTGAGCCACAGCTACTGAGCCCACGAGCCACAACTACTGAAGCCTGTGCGCCTAGAGACCATGCTCCGCAACAAGAGAAGCCACCACAATGAGGAGCCCATGCACCGCAAGGAAGAGTAGCCCCTGCTCGCCGCAACTAGAGAAAGCCCACACGCAGCAACGAAGACCCAACGCAGCCAAAAAATAAATTAATTAATTTTTTTTAAAAAGTCTACCAATAATAAGTGCTGGAGAGGGTGTGGAGAAAAGGGAACCCTCCTACATTGTTGGTGGGAATGTAAGTTGGTGCAGCCACTATGGAGAACAGTATGGAGGTTCCTTAAAAAACTAAAAATAGAATTATCATATGACCCAGCAATCCCACTCCTGGGCATATATCTGGACAAAACTCTAATTCAAAAAGATACACGCACCCCTGCGTTCATAGCAGCACTATTTACAATAACCAAGATGTGGAAACAACCTATATGCCCATCGACAGATGAATGGATAAAGAAGGTGTGGTACATATGTACAATGGAATACTACTCAGCCATAAAAGAATGAAATAATGCCATCTGCAGCAACATGGATCGAACTAGAGATTATCATACTAAGTTAAGTAAGTCAGAAAGTGAAGTAAGTCAGAAGGAGAAAGACAAATACCATATATCACTTATATGTGGAATCTAAAATACGACACAAATGAACAGAAACAGACTCACAGACATAGAGAACGGACTTTTAGATGCCGAGGGGGATAGAGGAAGGGAAGGATTGAGAGTGTGGGATTAACAGGTGCAAACTATTATACAGAGAATGGATAAACAACAAGGTCCTACTGTATAGCACAGGGAACTATATTCAATATCCTATGACAAACCATAATAAAAAAGAATCTGAAAAAGAATGTATATATATGTATAACTGAATCACTTTGCTGTACAGCAGAAATTAATACGACATTGTAAATCAACAGTACTTCAAGAAAATAAAATTTAAAAAAGGAATAAGGCTCTAGAAACGTTCCTATACAAGTCTTTTTGTGGACATATGTTTTCATTTCTCATAGGTAAATATCTAGGCATGGAATTGCTGGGTCATAGGGTAGGTGTGTGTTGATTTTACAAGAAACTGCCAGACTTTTGCCCAGAGCGGTTGTACCAGTTTACATTCCCACCAACAGTGTATGAGAATTCCAGATACTGCCACATCTTCATCAGCAGTAATGTGGTCAGTTCGTTTAATTTTAGCCATTTTGCTGGATGTGAAGTGGTATCTCATTGTGGTTTCAATTTGCATTTCCCCAATGACTAGTGATATTAAGGCTTTTTCGTGTGCTTCATGGCCATTTGTATATCTTCCTTCGCAAAGTATTTGTCCAAAGCTCTTGCCCATTTTTTAAACTGGGTTTTCTTTTTTTCTTGAGTTGTAGGTTTCTTCATACATCCTGGATACCAGTTCTTTGTCAGATATACATTTTAAAAATATCTTCTCCCAGTTTGTGGTGTGCCTACTTTCTTAATAATGTCTTTTGATGGGAAGTTTTTAGTTTAGTTTTTTTTTTAAAATAAATTTATTTTATTTATTTTTGGCTGCGTTGGGTCTTCGTCGCTGCATGCAGGCTTTCTCTAGTTGCGGTGAGCGGGGGGCTACTCTTCGTTGCGGTGCACGGGCTTCTCACTGCGGTGGCTTCTCGTTGCGGAGCGTGGGCTCCAGGTGGGTGGGCTTCAGTAGTTGTGGCACGTGGGCTCAGTAGTTGTGGCACGTGGGCTCAGTAGTTGTGGCTCGTGGGCTCTAGAGCTCAGGCTCAGTAGTTGTGGTGCATGGGCTTAGTTGCTCTGCGGCATGTGGGATCTTCCTGGACCAGGGCTCAAACCTATGTCCCCTGCATTGGCAGGCGGATTCTTAACCACTGCACCGCCAGGGAAGCCCTAGTTTTAAGGAAGTCTAATTTATCAGTGTTATCTTTTATGGTTATTGCTTTCTGTATTCTGTCTAAAACCATTGCCTACCCCATTGGAGAAGACATTCTCCAATTTTTGGTTTTGTAAGTTTCACAGTTTTAGCTTTTAAATTTAGGTCTGTAATCCACCTTGGATATAGCTTTGTGTATGGTGCGAAGCAGAGGTCAAGGGTCCTTTTCTCCATATGGGTGTCCGGTTAATGCAGCACCATTGTTGAAAACTTTCCTTTTCCTCTTAGATTCCTGTGGCTCCTTTGTTGAAGATCAAATGACCATTTAAGTGTGTGGCTCTACTTCAGGGCTCACTATTCTTTCCCACTGATCTTTCTGAAGATTCTATACAAGTACTACTCTGTCTTGATGTCTGTACCTTTATAATAAGTCTTAAAATCAGATGGTGGAAGTCCTCCAAACTTATTCTTCTCCAAGACAGCTTTGGTTATTTTAGGTCCTTTGTATTTCTGTCGTAGAATCAGTTTGTCAGTTTCTAAAGAAAAGCTGGTGGGATTATTAGGATTTCATTCCCTCTATAGATTAATTAGGGGAGACATAAGCACCTACTGGGTGCCAGACTGTTGTCACTTGGATTACATCAGTGAACAAAATGCAGATCCTTGCATCGGTGGGGCTTACATTCAGAGAGCATTTTTGTTTGTTTGTTTATTTGTTTTATTTCAGGGTTGCTTTGTTTAAGTTTCTGATGAGTCCCTTAGGGAAGACTCCTACAGGAAGAATTACTGAGTCAAAGAACACGAAGGTTTTCAGGCTCTTTAAACATAGGCCCAGATTATTTCCTAACTGAGCAAGTGTTTATCTTTTGTGGCTGGAGCGATGATGCAGTCGGTCCCTGTTCTGGAAGCACTCCATCCAGCTGGAGAGACGGGATGGCCATTCATGAAACGGTCTGGGTCCAGTGTTTGCCGTGAAACCCAAATGAAACCTGCAGTGTCCGAATAACAGTGCTAACAATACAAGGGCTCAGGAAGCAGGTCGGCCTCGTCTGGAGTGATGCAAACAGGCGCCCTGCAGGGGCCGCCATCGGGGGGCACGGGGTCCCCCCAGGGGGGAGTCCCAGGCAAATGAACGAGAATGGGAGGCGGGGGATTTCAGCTTGGGCAACATGAGTAGGTACAAAAAGTATTTGTTTCCTGTGGAGACCAGCGAGGCTGGTGGAGGGTGTGGGGTCACACAGCAGAAGATGGATTTTGATGGGCCAGTGGAGTCCAGCTTTAGTGAGCCCTGGATGCCAGGATTCTGAGCTTGGCCTCAGAGAAAAGGAAGATGCCTGTCCTCCTTTACAGGTGCTGGGCTGTGCTGTTGAGCTCCCTGACGTCAGCTGCAAGCAGCTTCTGGATCAGCTCATCGGCTTCTTTAATTTTTACAATGGGCCTGTTTCTCTGGCCTACAAGGTATGGTGTTGAGGAGCCTTAAGTGGAACCTCCTTAGCAAAATCGATATCGGCAGAACACAGTGTTCACCCAGGGGTCTGGTACACTTGACAGAAACACATCGTGTCAGCGACAAGGTCATGGGCCCTTGGAGCCCCTCTCAGATGCCTTTCTTCCCCGGTGGCCTGAGTCCCGTTCACCCAAATGTTTATGCCTGTTCCCTCCTTCCTAGGATGGCTGGGAAGAGCAGGGCCTGGTCACGCCCTCCCCCGACTCCCCGCCCCGAGGGGCCCTGGTCTGTGGGGGGCAGGTTATCAGGGGCATGAGGTGAGGCCTCGCCTGGATGGGAAGTTCAGAACAGGCCCTCCCTTCTGGCCAGTTTTTCATGCAGGAACAATTTTGTTGGTGGTTGGAGTCCTTGCCGAAGAGTGTGTCTCTTGGAATCTTGGGTGTTGACCTCCAGCTGTTCTGTTTCAGAGCTGCTCTCGGGACGAACTGAGTGGGGAGTGGGACACCTTCATTGACCAGATCCTGAGAAACACCGGTGACCTGCATAAGATATTCAACTCCCTCTGGAACCTGGACCGAACGAAAGTAACAGGCTCAGCCCCCTGCTCGTTGCATGGATAGGAATAGGGCTTCTGGACACGTTTTCCCCCTTGAACGAGGTGTATCTCAGTGCGCGTAGTTGTTAAGACCCGTGCTCAGATTCCATGCAGCCCTCACGAGGCTTGGCCCGTAAAATGGCCACAGCATAAGATTTGCCTCCCAGAGCTGTTCTGATGGTGAAATGGGACAGTACGTAAATGACAGGAAGCAGATACTCAGTAAAGGGTGTTACTGTTTTGCTAATGCCCAGGAGTGTTGAACTCAGTGATCTGAAGGTCCCCTTCTCAATAGTACCATTATGTGATTTAATTATTCTCGACATCCAAAAAGGCCCAGGGCTGACATTTTAAAACCAGGGTTGCCACATCTGGGACTGCGGGGCTGGGAGGTGTTCTGTCCCTGAGCTGTCGCTGTTGCCGCTGGCACGCGGTGACAGGAGGCCACCTGCGTGGCTGGCCCGGCCGCCTGCACTGCCCCTTGCTCAGTGGCCTTGATCTGGCTGAGCATCACATCCTCACGGTCAGGTAGCCAAAGGGAGGTGCGAGGCACTGCCCCTCGAGAACCGCTGGCCCGTGCCCTGAGCATCTCGGGGGACGGGAGCCTTCCACTGTGTGTGGGCTGGCTCTCGCTGCTGTCGTTGACTGTGTCCCTTTAACAGGGACGTGGCACTGGGATGCTGCTAGAAACAGGGACGGGTTTCCCACTCCTGTTTGGAGGGCTTCTTGGAGTTGGCCCAGAGCTTTCCAGACTGGCTGGCTGGGCCTGGGCGTCTTGAGGGCGTGAAAGAATGAACTGCATGCTTGGCTCCTTGGCACTGGGTTCTAACCGCTGCCCGGCAGGAAGCAGGAAGAGGCTTTTGGTTATTGCTGGCCATTCTTGACCAGGCTCAGATCGTTTTCGGGACTTTTTACAAGGACCGTGGACTGAGGCATATACTCCTGAGTGAAAGGCCATGATGTTATCATTTTCTGTTACGCAACAGAGTTACGGGATCTGGTCAGACATCAAGCCAGCTGCGTCACAGGGGTGCCTGGGCTTCAGGGCGACGGTGGAGGACGGGTGGGTGGGTTCACCGACACCATGACCTGAATTTGAGAGGTAGGTTCTCCTCTCCTGCTGCCTTCTGGTCTCAGCGTTGATCGTCAGGGTCTCCTTGGCCATCTGCACTGTCACCCGTGAAGAGCCATATGCCATATCTGCTCTACCTTCCAGCTTCCAGAGAGGCCTCCTTGTCCCCAGAATTTGGCATTTGTGGTGGCAGCCGTTCTGGGTGTCAGAGGCGTGACATAGCTGTCACTGTGCAGCACACTCTCCCTCCAGGCTTGGGCTCTGAGCTGTCCATCTGCTCTCCAGAGCCCCCTTCCTGTTCCTCCTTCGCTGATGGTAAGCGTGTTGACTTCGTGGCTTGCTTCTTGCCCGGCACAGGTGGAGCCCCTGCTGTTGCTGAAGGCGGCCCTCATTCTGCAGACCTGCCAGCGCTCGCCCCACGTTCTAGCCGGCTGCATCCTCTATAAGGGGCTGTGAGTAATGCCGGGTCCTGCCCCTCCAGCCCTGCCCATGCTGCAGAACTGACCACCCCGATCGGGGGTGGGGAGCTCTGTGTGTGGCCAGTTCCAGGTGGTCTTGTTGGGCAACTAGCGGGTAGTTTAGATTTGATATAGGGTCCCTGCCTGTCTTTGGGCAGAGCTGGGAAATTGCAAACTGTTGTGTCCAGAAAAGAGTTGGGAATATAAAAGGCAGCTTTGAAGAGATCCGTGAAATTCTCAGATAGGGCATGGAGGAGGCCCACAGCACCTTCCCCTGCTGCCCAGGGCCCTGGTGTGCTGGCCATAGCTTCAGCTCAGGCTCCTGCAGCCTCTTGGCTGGGTCCGTCTCCAGTTGGCCTCTGAGGTCTCACTGCAGCTCTTCACACAGCTGGAGGGCCTCTTAGTGAGCTTGAGCACCCAAGAGCCCTCCACGGGGGCTCTCCCAGTTGAAACTCCCACCACCTGTGTCCCCGAGAGCCTCGCCACCACAGGGTGTCAGGAATGTTTCCAATTCAGAGTCCTGAGTGTGTTTCTTCTCATGGTGTCCTTGTTCCTGTGTCTGACCCCCCAGGATCGTTAGCACCCAGCTCCCACCCTCTGTCACAGCCAAGGTTCTGCTTCATCGAGCTGCACGTCGGGACCAGGTATCGCAAATCCCACCCCGCTGGCTGGGATGCTTCATGTGGCGAGTCTGTCTTTATACCGGGCAAGGCTGAGCCCCAGTGCTAGATGGACAGGGGCAGCTGCCGCTGCCTTGTCCTTCTCAGGACCCCAGGTCCATCCGTGTGGTTTCCTTCGAGTGAGGTCACTGGCAAAGCCGAAAGAAAATGTTGTCTTCTGCGTGGTAGACTTGGTTGGTTTTTCTTCGATCCAAGTGGAGCTATGAGAATTTGACTTCCCTCAAGGATGGGCTTTATGTCAAAGAGATGTTGGATTTTTCAGAGAGAGAGAGAGACTGTAAAAGATGGCTTAGGACAACAGAAACTTTAAAAATACTTCCTTCTTATATTTACTTAACTGTTTTTATAATGAAGGAAAAGTCATATGTGCTCATGGGAAATAAAACTGCCCACAACTGGACTGCACAGAGAAAATCACTGCTAGCATCTGGCATATTTCCTTTGAGTTCTTTTTTCTTTTGTTTTACTAGTTGATTCTTACTGTGCGAGACTCTGGTTTTAAATGTGTCATCAGGCTAGCTTCTTACACTTATTAAATCAGTAGACATTTAAAACACGTGTGTGGCTCTAGCCGGCTCCTTCCCACCGTGATGCAGGGGTCCTCAGGACAGCCTTCCTGGTAAACTCTTTGATAATGAGAGGCTTGAGGATGCCCTTTCCTTTTTCCTCATTGCTCAGCACTACGAATCGATACTAAGGAAATCATCTGACTGCTGAAGAAGGTTTATACTCAAAATTTATCGCAACAGGATTTACGAAAGTGAAAAATCAGATATAACTTAAATGTCTACGGTAGGAGCTGGCAGACCATGGGCTGTGGGCCAGTCGCCTACTGACACAATTTTCTTGGCCTGCTTTTGAGCCACATCTGCAGGTTAAGCAGTTGGACAGAGACTGTATGGCCGCAAAGCCGAAAATATTCACTATTTTCGGAAATGATGGATTCTCCTGCACCACTGTAAACTTCATAAAATTTTGGTCAGCCGTTGAAAATGGCCAAAGATGCTTTAATGACAGAAATTGTGTGTCACTCTTCCAAGCAGAAAAAAAAGTTTTACGTAATGTGGCCTCAGAGTATTAAAAAAATGCATAGACTTAAAGGAAAATGTGCCCAATGTTAACAGGATTAGCTTGCGGGTGAGGGAATTATACGTGATATTTTGGAAAAGAATTTTTGTCTAGAGTTAGTTTATGTAAAGAAAAAAAGAAAGCCACAACACTTCTTAGGAGTGAAAGTCATTTTGGTGAGAAGAGCAGTTTTTGTTTTGTTTTGGTGGGTCCTTTTGGAACCTTTAGGTGGAGATGGCTGGAAAGCTCTTTTGAGGAGATTCCTGGGTTTCTCACCTTGATTGTAAATCAGAACAAGAGATCTGACCTCACATCTGGTTTAGGTTGAATCCTTCCCTTGTGAGGGTCACAGGCCCTTCACACTTTTGTTATAATGGGATCTGTGTGAGCTCTAGGCCAGGGCTGTGGTAGATGTGGCTTTATTCCAGGAGATGACTTCCCTGGAGGTCTGAGAGGTAACATGAATGAATGCTTGCTGTTATTCCCAGAGAGGAGAAACTGAGAAATCAGAACGGGAAGAAGCCTGGTGTGAGCCGGGGTGGTGTGGCCGCCCCAGCCAGCGTGGGCCCGGCTCTTGGCTGACCCCAGCCACGGCGGGGGGCAGGCAGCTTGGGGGAGCTTCTGTTCCATCTGCTTTGCTGTTGGCATGCGGCTGGGACCAGCATCCTGGGCCTGGCTACATTTCATGAACAGATGGCACCGCGCGGTCCTGATGGTTAGGTTGGGGGGAGAACGCGGTGCCCAGCACCAACTTCTCTGTGTGTTTATTTTCAGAGAAAACCTCTAGGAGGGGATGCCCTGCAGGAACACGGTAAGCAATCAGGTGCCTTGTTACATCTTGGGAATGGTCTTCAAGCTGCCTGGCCCTATCCAAGTCACGTGAAAGGCCGAGTAGTCCTATGTGGTAATTCCATCAGCTCGTGAGATTAGGAAAAATATATAGAGCTTCAAGGACAAAGTTACCCATCAAAATCCCAGTTGTAAAGCTCGTGATTTTAGGCACACCTCTGAAATCCCCGTTTTCAGATCCTCCTTAACTCCCCGTTATGAGACTACTCAGACGAGTCCCAGAAGGTCACGATTAGGAACGGGTGCTATCGGCGGCCCCTGCCAGGAAGACCTTTTGCAGCAGTGCAGGTGCCCCCAAGAGGGGGATTTGTTTCATTTTGCATCATAAGTCAGGGCAGACCCGTTTGGTCAGGTGGAAGTGCTTTTTTCCAGCTTCTGTCTTTTTTTTTTTTTTTTTTTCGGTATGCGGGCCTCTCACTGTTGTGGCCTCTCCCGTTGCGGAGCACAGGCTCCGGACGCGCAGCTCAGGGGCCATGGCTCACGGGCCCAGCCGCTCCGCGGCATGTGGCATCTTCCCGGAGTGGGGCACGAACCCGTGTCCCCTGCATCGGCAGACGGACTCTCAACCACTGCGCCACCAGGGAAGCCCAGCTTCTGTCTTTTTTTTTAAGTGCCACTAAACTTTCTTCCACCAAACGTCACCCTGGGTGCAGAGTTGCCCACACGGGCTTTTCCCTGCTGATGGCTGACGTTGTAGCTGCAGTTTTGTGGCTTTTGTTCTGGGTTGAGGAACGTAGCCCAGAGCTGCTCTCTGAGCCCGCCTGTGGGTTGGATGCGTCACCCCAAGAACAGTCCCTGCCCCTCTGTCTTCTCTGGCCCAGGGGAGGGCCCTGGCCACACCGCTTTGCAATTCTAGGAGCAGCACTCCCTCCAAACGTCCAGATTGTGCCTGTTTTCCTGACCGAAGAGGAAGCTGTCAGTCTCCGTGAGTTCCCCCGGGAGCCCACGACCAGGTAAGGGAGCTCACAGGGGTTCCTCCTAACCCATGCGTTGGGCACTCCCTCCCAAGGATTTATCCAGGTGAGCCCCTGGCATTTGATAACTGATTCCGTCTTCTCCGTGCTCTGCCTTGGCAGGGGCATCTGGAGCTTCAGCACAGAGGTCAGAGGTATCTGGCAGAGTGAGATAAGCGGAGGTTTCAAATCCCAGATCTGCTGCTTATCAGCTGTGTGACCTTGAGCAAGTCCATTCCCTGCCCGAGCCTCAGTTTTTTCAACTGTAAAATGGACCCAGTAATGTCTACTTCACGGGTTCCTTGCGAAAGTTGGGAATAGTATGTGTGTAGCACCCAGTATAGGGCCTGACTCACAGTCGGCCTCCAAACGTGGGTGTCCCTGATTCAGTGGGCTCTGCCGTTTCCTGTAGGTGATCCCAGTGTCACTGTGTGAAGCCCCGAGGGCTAGGGCTAGGCGTTGCTCTAGGTTTCCTCCTGTGCTTTGACCATGACCTCTTAGGCTCTGTGGCCTCAGCACCCACCTGTCACCAATGCCCATGCTTTTTAGGGAAGCACTGCTTTAGTCTCCCCCAGGGCAGGGCCCTTGCCCACGCTCAGTCGCCTGCCCTTCCTCATGCCCGCCTTGTTCGCCAGCACTCTGGCATCTCCAGCCAGACTCCCGGAGCCCCCAGCCCAGCGCCCTCCAAAGGGTTTGAACACATCTGCCCCGAAAGAAAACGCCCCCAGACACGTGGAATCCACGGCTCGGATCTCAGCGACCAGCCCTGAGCCCACGTCTCCTGACGTCACCTGGCCAAATGGCAGCGGGGAGAACGGACACTGGTCAGACTGTGATCTGAAAAGCATCAAGCCCCCAACACCGCACCACGCCACCGGGGGCCGGGGGCCTGGGCTCGGCCTCTCCCTGGTGAAGGAAACCGGTTTGTCTAGGGGGGAAGAGGAACTGGACTTGTCTGAAATCCACGTTCCAGAAGCTCAGGACACGGGAGCATCCTTGGGTTATTCTGCCTCCAACGGCGGGCCTCCTGGCTGCAGGGCATCTGTCAGTGACTCTGGCAACCCCGGAAGCCAGCCACCCGAGGCCCTGCCTGTGGGCACAGCCATGGAAGGCCCCCTCCCTCCCTCCACTGCTGAGATGCTCACCCAGAATGGAGCCCTAGAACGGCCCAGAGACCTCCCTAGCAACAGCAGCCAAGCCCCCGTCCCCAGGGACCACCTCCTCAGCCCGACGAGCGGGCCGTTGCCGTCGCCTTGCTTGGATTCGAGGCAGACGGGGTCTGAGCTGCCCGTGGGGGAACAAGGCGAGGGGCAGCACGGCGATGGGGTTCCTGAGGGCCGCTCAGCCTCCAGCCCGGAACGCGCCTCGGGCTCGGCAGGCCCTCCAGGCGACGGCCCCTCCGCAGACAGATCCGGATCCAGGGCGACCCCCGTGTCCCTCGCGCGGCTCGTGCGGATGAACCTCTACACTCACAGCGTCAGAGGCCTGGCGCTGCTGCTGCTGGCCGAGGAGCCGCTGCTGGGAGATGGCGCGGCCGTCGAGGACGTGGTGAGTGTGCAGACGCCCTGGCCCCTGGCAGCCCGCCCCCGCCTCCTCGGCGTGGGGACAGGCAGGGGCGCTCGGCCAGCAGCTGTGTGACCTCGTGCCAAACGTCCTTGTCCACACAGTGGGGTGCCGGTGGTGCCCACCTCCTCGGCTGTTTGTGGGGGGGTGGGTGAGTGAGCACCCAGTGCTGAGCACAGAGCCACGTGCAAAGGCATTCACAAGTGTTGCCCCTTCCAGCTTCTTCCATTTTCTCAGCGCCTCTGGTTCGTCATCAGCAGTGTGGGGTGCAGGGCAGCCATGCAGGCCATGACCACACACGGCCTCACTCCCTAGCCCGGCAGCTCTAGGCTCTGTGTGGCCGGAGTCTGTGCGTGTCACCGCCTGGATGGGGAGTTTTCCACCAGCCCTGACTTTCCGTCCATCTGGAGCTCCTTCCTAGAAGGCCCAGGACGTCTGAAATGCTAACTGGATCCAGAAGGCTCCTCTCAAACCCTTGCAGCCCCTTCCCCACTTCGAGTGGTAAGCTGACCTTCTCTGGGGCCTGGGCCCACGCTGGATCCAGTTGCCATAGTAACAGCCTTGCTTTAGTTGGCCGGGCAACAGCAGCGATAAAAACAGCAGGTTAAAATTGCTGCAGGGTGAACGGTGTCCTGGGGCTTGCCTTGTTTCTGTTCTTAAATCTATATTATTCTAAGCCCATCGTATTAGCAGGCAGGCCCGTGGCCCTCCGTACATGAGCAGGTCCCCTGGAACGCAGTGGAGGAGGGCAGCGGGTCCTCCGCACGGAGCCTGGAGACAGAGCCTGCGCCTCTCGCACTTGCCTGGCTCCTCTCCCCTTTCCACAGGCCCTGCATCACCCTCCCCGAGTGGCGTGGCGGCTTCCCTCCACCTCCTTCCCCAAGGCTCTGAGCGACATCTCCACCTCCTCCTCCTTATAGCAGCTCAGGGATACAGGGCTGCAGTTCTGTGCATCCATCTCCCGGCCGATGCCTTGGTTTCTGGTCTGTCCTGCTTAGCACCGAGCTTAGATGCGGCATTTTGCAGGCCTGGTGTTGGCATGCAGTACAGTGGATACCACCCCTCTTTTTTCACTTTCCCCCCCAAAAAGAAAAAGAAGAAATAGTGCAGGCTGCTCTGGGAGAAGAAGGTAAATTAAGATATATTCTGCATTTGCTGTATGTAAATACTTCACATCTGCTACTTTAGCCAAGCCTTGGAACAGCTAGCTCTGGGGGCAGGCACGGTAACTCCCATTTTGCCCTTAAGAAAACCGCCTCTTTGAGATCAAGACCTAATGCACATGGTGGGGTCCAGGATTCCTGCCTGTTTCTTGTCTCCCACCCTCAACCCTCTGTCCCCTGCAGATCTGACTTTGGCATGGTAGGTGGGAAGGTGAAGGAGTAAAGGCCCTGCCTTCTGTGGCCCTTGATACTCGGACATGGGACTTGGTCTGTCACAGCCCATCCTTGTTGTCAGGGCAACAACCTCGCTGGGCTTTCATGGAAAGTAGGGTTTGGTGTTGGGCAGGAAAGAGAACGCAATTTTATGATAAAAGAAAACTAGTCTTTTCTAAGAAGAGTAGGGCGTTAACGAACTTTGATCAGCTTGCTGGTTTGTGAGTGGAGTCGGTTGATCAGACCCAAAGGCTGTCTATTTTATAATCAGCAGAGAGCTTTCATTGCCTTTTTGTCCCGGTTCTGCACACAAAACAGTCGACCTGATTTCCCTCCAGACCCTCTGCTGCTTGCTGTCCAGAAAAAGCCAACCCACTGGTTCAGAGGAGCAGAGTAGGCTCACGCCAGGGGGCAGCAGAGAGCCGCTGATAGTTTCCTGCTCAAAACCCAAGATAATCCTCTCACTGACCTTCAATTATTCATCATTACAGTAGGACACGGAGCTATGGGTACAGTAGACAAAGCCTGGGTATAGTGTGTTAGCATAAAATACGAAGAAGCACCCCTCTCCTGTGAAACTGGTGCTTCTGAGTAATGTGAGTTCCTGCATCGTTTCTTCTGCGTGTTTGGGGACACACTGACATTGAGCCCCTTGCTGTGCTGTGGACTAGAAGGCGGAGGATCCAGGAACAGCCCCGGCTCCGTGTCTCCTAGGGCTGCTGTGAGGCTCTCGTATGTGGTAGTGTGTCTTGGGTTGGCAAACTTTAATGTAAAGGAACACATAGCAGGTGTTTTCTGCTTTGTACAACTCTTCGAATCTGCTGTTGTAGTACAAAAACAACCATAAACAATATGTAAATAAACGGCGTGGCTGTGTTCCAGTACATTGTTTATGGACACAAAAATTGAAGCTTGATATAATTTTCACATAACAATATTATTCTTTTGAGTTTTTTTTCCCTAACCATACAAAAATATAAAAACCATTCTCAGCTCTCAGGCTATCTAAAACAGTGTCAGTAGGCTGGATTTGGTCCACGGGCCATGGTTTGCTGACCCCTCGTATATATGAAAGCACTTGCTTACCAGTAGAAAATTGCCCACGTGTCATCTGGTATAGCGTCTTGTGATTTAACTGCGTTGATGGTTAAGTGATTTTATCCTGAGGACAAGTTAGGCAGAAGATTCCAGAAGTGGCTCGGTGCCTACAGAGAAAGCTCAAGGTTTGGCATGGCTCATTCTGTCCCCGTTTTCCCTTTCCCTGGGCACCTGCTGGGGATGCAGGGATGACTGTTGCAGATTCCTGAGATCCAGAAACTTTCAGCGAGGCTGTGGTTTGACTTCGTGGTAAATCCTGTACACACACACACACGCACACACACAGCCTCATCTGCCTCTGCTAATTGCGTTGGTGAGGCTGATCCAGGGATCCGAGCAGGGGACAGTGTGCTTGTCCTCCTGTTCCGTTACTATGGACCCTCGACTCAGCCCGCACAGCTCGTGGTGGACGGTGCCTGGTGTTGGTCACACCCGCTGTCCAGTCACCCAGTGGCTGTTAACTGGCACCTCCTGGGAGCCAGGCTCGCTGCTGGGCCCTGGGGACGTAGAGAGGAGGGTGTCACGTAAACCCTGGTGCCAAACCTAATGCCTTTAAGTACCATTTCTACGACATGGGATAGAAACGCTAATTTAAGTCCAGGACACTCCCCAAAATAACACTTGAGTTTCATGACATTCACCTCAGAACATTCTCTTTACATCTCTGGTCCTTTTATGTGAGCTTATTTTTTTACACAGCTGTTGTGAAATAAGTCAACCCACAGACAAGTCGTATTAGTCCAGGGATGAGTGCTCATGGAAGAGGTCCCACTTCTTTAATAACGACAGTTTTCATATTCTTGACTTTAAGAAAATGCCTTCGCTCCCAGCACTTCAGAGCGGACAGAATGGATAGGTGCTATTTGACCTCAGCCACTCAGCAGCCCTGTAGTATCCCTATTTTGCAGATGAAAGAAAGCGAGGCGCAGAAAAGCCAGTAACTTGCCCCGGGTCATCTAGTCGGGAAGAGGCTGAGCCAGGAGGTCCTTCACCTGGGCGCCAGCTGCTGCCCAGGGCCCGCGGCCTCCTTGTGGCTTTAGCAGCCCGGGGCAGCCCCAGGAGGTCCTGTTTCAGGCTGAGTCCATCTGGACGTGAGGGACGTACTTGGCGGGGCCCAAGATGGAGTTCAGCTGTTCGAAAATGACGTTGCGGGAAAATAGTTCACGGATGAAGGATGCAGTTCATGCTGTATCTTTAGGTCACAGAACTAGCATCAGTCGTTATTTATGGTCTGACTCCATCTTTAGTTTATAAACAACAAATCGTACAAAATGGGACAGTCCAGTGTTCCCAGCTGCACCTGCAGGTGACATCCCCTGGGAGGTGTTTTAAAATACAGGTGTTTGGGCCTCACCTCCCAGACAGCCTTCCTCAGCTGGGTTCCTCCTCTGAGCCAGAGAGCACAGAAAACCATTTCACCCACACTTCTCAGTCCTTCGAGAACAGTGGCTGGTACCATTCTAGGTACACGGGAGGGAGGTGGCCTCCCTGCAGACAGTCAAGAAGCACGGGGTGGGGGAGGAGCGGGGCACAAACGCCAGCCCTGGTTATAGGAGATGCACCAGGGCGCCACCAGTGGCTCTGCCCGGATGGTGAGATTCTGGGCCAGTTTTCCTTGCTTTTTTTTTTTTTTCCTTTTATTTGTCTGCTCCCCCCTATTTTCTGATTTTTCTACAAGTTTGAAATGCATTAGGACATAAAGGCAGAAGTCAGGACTTCTCTAACAACAGGTCAAAGCACTGGTCAGAGTCCTTCTTGCTAAGTCAGGCAGCCACGCAGATATCCCTTGGGTGGCTTGCTCAGTGGCGGCCTGTCCCCTCCCTGCCCCGCAGTACCACGGCAGCCTGGCGTCCCTCAATGGGCTGGAGGTGCACCTGAACGAGACGCTGCCCCAGGACCAGGCGGCCCCCGCGGCCAGAACCTATGGCTTCGCGCACTACGACCGCATCCAGAACGTGCTGGCGGGTAAGGGGCGCCTCCGGTGGGTGGGAGTGGGAACCGGGGCCCAGCGCACGGGGTGAGTGCCCTGCAGTCAGGATGCTGCTTTCTCACTTGGAGCCCAGCTCCCACGGGGTTTAAATTCTCTTGGCAAACACTTCTTTTCTCGTTTATCTTATTTTGGCCGTTTCTCCAACATTTTGAGAGAAGCACACACACGTTCAAATGTCTGTGATGAGGTCGCCTCCCGATTCGGACCTTCGTGTGCAGAGACCGGTGTTGCCCACCATCGGGGGCGGCGTGTGCTCCGTGGCGGGGCGCAGCTGGAGGGCCCAGCACCCCGGCCTCTGTCCCGCTGCCCCTGGGCACCTGTACCCGAGGCCGGGGCCTCACCCTGTCCCAGTTTATGGTTCTGGGTTTGGGGGATGTTGCTGGAGGGGGGGCGGTCTGCCACTCACGACTTCTGTGTCCTCTTCTGGAAGGCAACCTGCCACAGGTGGCTACAGCCCAGGACCGCCGCTTCCTCCAGGCCGTCAGCCTGATGCATTCCGACTTCGCCCGGCTGCCCGCGCTGTACGAAGTAACCGTCAGGTGAGCGTCCCCAGCTCACTGACAGCCCTGCGCCAGGAGCCGCCTTCCCGGTCCCGGCAGAGCCTCGTTCATAACCAAATGAAGGACAGTCCAGGCACCAGTCAGGGCTTTCTTTGATCCGCTCCGGTGGCTGCTGTCATCTGCCCCCACGCTTCCCATGTCATGTATTTGCTGGGTCCTATCCTGGGGTTCGGACTGATTTACACACTGGGGTACAGCAGGGAGGAGACCTAAGGCCCTCACCACCTCAGTGCGTCCATCCGTCACTGGGGAGGGAGGAGGGGCCTCGGTCTCTGCCATAAACGATGCTGAAGTGCTGTCTTCCATCTTCTAACTTAACAAGCCCCACGTGCTCATGACCAAGTCTCCCAAGTCAAATGCTGCCCTCCCCTCGCTGGCAATATGGCCCAGAGACACCCACAGTTGATAGTTTGGTGTACATTACTCCAGGTTTCGTTGGTTTTCGTTTTTATTTTTTGCCTATAAAAGATAGACGATTAGAATTTTTGATTATTTAATGGTCTTTCTTCTAGAAAACTGGAGCATACTAATGTGCTGATTTACAAGTTTCTTTTTTTCACCTTGTTGCATGTCCTGAACACTTGTGCCAGCAGATCTAGATTATTATTATTATTGTCATTTACAATCTTTAACCAACCGAATTTCTACTTTTTCTCTCTACAAGCTTCTCTTATGAAACCGGTAGCAGAAAAGAAGGCAAGTTAGAGGGTCAGAAGGGGGGGTGCCTGCTCTGTGTGTATCATTCAGTTAAGTCCTTGGAATGATTTGGTCCAGTGCATTCTTTTGAAATTGAAGCACAAACAGAATGAACGACTCGCCCCAGGGTCGCATTCTTACTCAGAGGCTGAGTCAGGATTTGAGCCCAGGTGTCTCAGCTCTAAGCACATGCCCCGGCCGCACACGTTTCCAGTTCCGGGGACAGTGTGGCTGAGAAGGAGGCGTGTGGGCTCTGGGCTCGGCTCTGGTGCCGACCAGGTTCTAATGCCTGTCACCGGCCACACAGGAATGCGGACACTTCTGCTGCCCAGTGCCATCTCCAGCCAATATTTCTGTATATCTTTCCGTAATAAATGTGTCTCCTCTGGCTTAAAGTCACAGCTGCCCCACGCTGGCAACCTAGATCCATCACCCACCTTGTGGCCCTGTAGTATTTCATCTTCCTTGGAGCTCAGAGGGTTTTAGCGTTGGGATACGTAGCTCATTTGAATAATAGAAACAGAACAAGCAGGCTCCATTTCTTAACCGCGCACCATGGGCTAAGCAATGCGTATACATGCCTACTCACTTACTCTCTATAAAGTCTCAGTGAGGGAGTTTACTGTTGTCATATTCATTTCACTGACGAGAAAGCTGGAGCAGCTGAGCCAAGGGCACACAGCCAGGAAGTCGCAGGGGTGGGATGCGCACCGAGGTCTGTGTGACTCCAGATCCGTGCTCGTTACCTACAGGCCAAGGTGCCCCCTCTCCATGGCCGTAGTGACTGGTCCATGACTCGTCCTGCCGGGTCACTGACAGCGCCTCTGCGGGTCTCCGGGCTCTGAAGGCTCACAGGCAGCGTCGGACTGTGGTCTCCTTTCTTCCTCCAACAGGAATGCCTCCACGGCTGTGTACGCCTGCTGCAGCCCTGTCCAGGAAACCTATTTCCAGCAGCTGGCGCCGGCGGGGCGGAGCTCCGGCTTCCCGAGTCCGCAGGACAGCGCCTTCAGCCTCCCAGGCAAAGCCAAGCAGAAGCTGCTGAAGCACGGGGTGAACTTACTTTGAACCGTGGGTTCGTGACCCCAGCAGATGACTCTCACACCGAATCCCAGCAAAGGAAGCTCTGCCTTGTTAAATGGAAAAGTCCCACTATTTTGTTTTCCTTGGAATAGTCCCTCGTTTTTAGGAATGTAATGATATTTAAGTGTTTGTTGCCCCTTCTGCAGATTGGCGTTGGAGGAGGTAGCTCTCCGGGTCAGCAGACCTAGAGCACATGGTAAAGAACTTGATGATGTGGGCAGCACTGCGGCCAGACTGGGTGCCTTGGTCCTTACACCCAAGGGGCACAGGGCCAGTGAGCCCCCCCGTCACACTGAGCCCCGGGCGCCTGACATTTCTTGCTGCTGTTCCACCCCAGCCTTAACTAGGACCACAAAATCCCAGGTTGGCATCTTTTCTAGAACCTGGTTGGCCCTGTCTAGAGTATTTGTCCAGCCCTGTCTCCAGGGGGCCGGTCTGAGGTGTGAGTACCCAGCCAGGAGGCAGATTTGTCAGCGAGCAGACCAGAGCTCCCACTTCTCAGGTTACCTTGAGGGCAGTCCTTCTGGGAGGGCGGGACGCCTCGTGCAGTGAAGCAGTCAGGGATGCTGAAACCACCTTGTTTGGATCTTCTGGAACTATATTCAAAACGAGCAGCCTATTCTTTGGCTCACCCGCAGTGGGGGCAGATCTCAATGACGTGGAAGGGAGTTTGGGGTGCCGGGACCGAGAGCTGGGTGACGACAGGCCAGACTGGGCCCCCTGGGTGGAAGTGGGCTGTGCTGCTGGTTCCTCCCGAGTGAGTGAGTGTCCCAAACATGAGTTTCTAAAAGGTTTTGGTGCAAAAGCAGGACTGTGCTCTTCAGCGGTGGCTGCATGAAAGAGAACAGCATTCGTTTGTGTGTTTCTGGGCTGGAGTGGTACTAGAACATCAGTTCTATTACGTTATAGCCTGACATTTTATGATACGATGCAGGTCACAGGATGAAAATATTTCACAAAATCCTAACCAGATGTTTACTGGAAGTACCTGAGATTCCATTTGAAAATTGTGATGTTAATAACTTCATGTCAGATAATAACCATTATCTCATGTTTCTGACACGGTGTCTTTTTCTTGAAACAAGTTTCTAAGGGCTAAAAATAAAAATAGCCAAAAACACTAATGAGTTCTGAGTAACAGTAACATCTCTAGTGACAAAGTAAGGAAGAAGGTATCTATGTATATATGTACATATGTGTGTATTTCACGTGGTCACGTTTCTCTTTGCCCTGCCTGATCCAGCCTGGCCAGGTGAGGAAGAGCGCATGACAGAACGGTCCGTGCGAGGGTGGCGCGCTGTTCCAGGGAGCACCAGCTTCAGCGTGGCTGGACCGCACGCCAGGCCCATGTCACCCTTTCTGTCTCCTCTCTGGGGTCCCTCCTGCCACTGGCTGGCCTAAGAGGTGAGCTTCCCAGACGGAGGAGGACCACACCTCAAGCTAGGAGAAATGTACAGTGTCCTACTTCTCTGCCTGATTCTCCAAGGAAAAGTCCCTTACAAATCCCGGGGCCAAGCTCTCACGGAACACTCCCGTGACCGCCTTACACAGAACATGTTCGCTTTCTGTCCTGAGGTATTTCAAGCATCCACACTTTTTTCCTCTTGCCACTGATGCTCCAGAATCGTGAGATCTCCAAGTCCTGAGTTTGGTGAAATTCTGACCTGTTACGTGTTGACACAGGGACAGAACCTGGAGCCCCTGAGCCCATTTTCATCTGCGCCCCCGGTACCTCGGCTAACTACCTGGGCTCAAGGACTCTTCCAAACAAGATCTGCTTCACAAGGAAATCTCCTGCCTGTCTCTGAGCCCTTTCCTGGCTGTCAGGCCATTGGCAGAGCTTAATCTCCTCTGTTTTGCTTTCAGAAACCTCTCTTCCCATCTAATTTCCCAGGGCTGCTGTTGAGCCTAAAATGTGTGTAATACAAAATGCTTGTTCCTGAGAATCAGTGCTCGAGGCAGCCCGGTGCTTCCCTCTGAGCTGAGTCTCAGCGATCACAGGTATGAAGTCCTGTGATCTCGGGTCCGCACAGCAGAATGTGAGACCTGCATGTGACGGCCATTTTAAAATAAGTCCACAATTTCTTTGCTACAAATTAGGGACCTGATTCTCCCCCTTGAATGTGGGCTGTACTTAGTGATTCGTTTTCAATGACTAGAATGTGGCAAAAATGACAGTGTGACTTCTGAGAGTAGGTTATGAAACATCACAGCTGCCACCTCTCTCTCAGTTCACCTGTTTTGGGGAGAAGCTGACATCCGGGCAGCCCTATGGAGAAGCCCTCGTGGTGAGGGTCTCCTGCCCACGGCCACGTGAGTGAGCCTTCTTGGAAGCAGGTCCCCCAGCCCGGGTGCCTTCAGAGGACTGCAGCCCCTGCCGACACGTGACTCAACCTCGTAAGAAACAGCCAGAACCATCAAGCCGAACCACTTCTGAACTAGCCCTCAGGCAGCGTGGGAGACAATAAATGTGTGTTGTTTTACGCCACTCTTGGGGTGATCTGTTACAGCAACAGACAGTACACTCGCAAGCCCACATCTTAGCCCCCGACCAGGTTCCCTGCAGCTTTGGCCCAGGGACCCTTCAGCCTCGGTCCGTATCCAGCCACCAGCACCCGCCGGGCCGCACCACTAAGGAAGGAACCGAGCGCTCCCTCCCCTTTCTTCCTGCCAGTTCCAGAGTCCGATCCTTCCCACGGGGGCGAGCCCCACTCCTCCGCACCCGTGCCCCCAGGGACGGCGGTGTCTGCAGGACGCCCTGGTTTACGGCACACCCCCCATCATCCAGGACGACTGCCTCCCGCCAGTGAGCGGGAAACATGGGAGGACAGAGAGCAGTGAGAGGCTCTGTGAACCTCAGGGAAAAAGGTCCCATGGTGTGATTAACAGTGGCAATCGATCAGACTCCGGCCGGGAAAGGCTCTCTGGTCCCCGGAGGGATGTTGAGCCTAATCAAACTGCCTCCCGCTGGAAGGAAGCATCTAGGCTTATGGCTCTTGTCACCTTGACCGTACAGCCAGTGGGGACTGGCTCTTGGTTGCAGTCACCCTCTCCCGAGCGTTGAAGCCCCATGGTGGGCCTTTCTCATGTGGCCGAGACGCTCTGCACACTCCCCCAGTTACTGCGTTCCTCACACCCATCCTGCAGGAAGTGGGGTGCAGCTGCTCCCCGCTGAGTGTGCATCCTCACACCGGACCACAGGCCCTGTGTCGTGGGCCCAGCAGTGGCCCCCAAAGACACCAACCGGGTCCCGTGAGCGTTACGTCGTGTGATCAGGGTCACGCGGGTGTGATTGAAGATCTTGAGATGCAGGTCATCCGAGTGCCCTCACAAGTGTGCTTGTCAGAGAGGCAGAAGCAGGTGACTCACGGAAGAGAAGGAGAAGTGAGGACGGAGGCAGAGGTTGAGTGATGCGGCCACAAGATGCAGAAGGGGCAAAGGATGGCCTCTACCCCAGAGAGCAGGATTCTGTCAACACACTGACTTAGGCCCAGCGAAACCAATTCTGGACTTTGGCCTCCAGAAGCATGAGCGAACGAGTTCGGTTGTTTTAAGCCACCAGGTTCATAGTAGTTTGTTAGAGCAGCCATGGGAAACTAACGCGCCCACCCTGCAAACTTGATGTGTCTGTCCTTCTGGCCATTCCAAGCCTCTGTCTTTCAACAGTGCGGTGCCACGGAGCGCGGTGGGGAGCAAGGGCTTGCACCGTGAAGGCCCTTGCAAGGTGGCCGAGACACTGGGCGAAGGGGAGCCTTTAAGCAGGGCAGTGACTCAATTTGGTTCCCGTTGGAAATGTCACTGGCTCTCAGATGGGCGAGAAGCAGGGCAGGAGTGGAACCACCAGGAGGCTGCGGCTGTCCAGGTGGGAAGGGTTAGTGGCGCGGAGCAGGGAGGTGACATGACTGAGAGAGATGGGCAGGTTTGGGGACTACTTGGGAGATTGGAAGCGCCTCACTTGGGGCAGATGGAAGGATGTGCCTGCTTTATGATGGGCACTGTCTCCAGACGGAGGAAGCCACGACGGAGAGAGGGAGACCCCTACTAATAAGGGGTCCACGGGGGTGAACAGGGAACCGACGGCTGACGCTCTCGAACTGCGTGCAACGCTAGCATCTGTTCACCCCCTCCCGCCTTACACACACACACCCCCTTCACTGTGGACTGTCCTGAGAAAAGAGCAGCGGGAGGGGAAGTACCCTGTCCCCTCCCCCTAGGGAGGGCGGGGTGTAAGATCCACACTCATCATCGTAGCTCAGGAGAAAAAGGCACGCTGGATCTTTTCTCAGTACATTCATTGAATCTGGGAAGCTTAAGGTGAAGATTCTAAGGGCTTCAAGGCTGAAAAAGGACACTTCCTCTCTGTTTATTTTCAATGTCTGAACTTGAAACCAGCTGTGTTTCTCTGGGGAACAAAACCCAGAGTGCCTTTTGAATCCTGTCAAGCGCCAAGAAGAGGCCATGTCATGAGAGCCTGAATGCGCTCGGGTCCAAGCTGAGTGCTAGCCCTTCTCTGCCCTGCCCTCCTACTCGGCGGGGCTGAGGGATCCCCGGGAAGGGCGCGGGGCACGGGGACGGTGAGACGAGCCCTCTCCCCACTCCATCTCCCGTGTGCTCAGAGGGTGCGTCCTTGCTCTCCAACCAGCCCCAACTGGTTCCTGGGGCAGTAGGAGCACGCGGCTCTGGTGTGAGACCAGGGTTCAGATCGCAGCTCTACCACTTAGTGCTTTGGAAACTCTCAGTATCTTCTTTAAAATGCAGAGGAAAGGCGATGTAAGTAAAAGTGTGGCACGTCGTGGACCCACAGAAAGTGGGGCTCAGTGTCCTGAGAAGGCAAACAGTGTCCTGTGTGTCCTGAGAAGGCAAACGGCCTCCCCACGGGGGTCCCTCTGCCCGCCGTGGAGAGAGAGGCCTGAACACATGACCGGAGTTCAAAAGCCTGGGGATGCTGAGCCGTGAGCCGGGACACCTGGCTTCTGTTTCCGGCTCGCCCTCCAGCCGGCACCACAGCCTTGTGCTCGCCCACTGCCCCGAGCCTACGTTTTCTCGTCTTAAGTGAGCGTAACTGTCCCAGCACCCACCCCCGCGGGGCCACAAGTATTATGGGATAATAATGTATACAATAGAATCTTCCAGAGGGAACAGTGCTGTCTGTACTCGAGGACGCAACACACTCACCTTGAAGCCGGGGTGGCTAACGCGGCGGAAGTGGGAAACATGGGGAAGGGTAGGTGATCCGAAGTTAGGACCAACGTGTGTGCCTGGGAAGGAGGCGGAAAGTCAATTAATCTCTGTGTGTGTTGCCTCCTGCCACCCAATGCTACAGTCTGCTTGAGTATTTTCACTGCCATCTGTCAGCAGCTCTAAAGTATATAGCCTTATTCTCTCCTGTTCCCTGTGTTTACATCTGGTTAGCAAGATTCAGCCAGGGACATACATGTCACGGGGAGGCGGCTGCCAGTAGGGCATCATGGTCCTTAAAAACAGCATTTTGTACTTAGCCTCTGCTTCTCGTATTTACATTTTAAAAACATGTAAGAAGCACTTCCCACCCACCCACAACTTGCCATAATCTTATCTTATTCAGACCTCACTTCAAGCCTATGGGAGGAAGCACTGGGCACATTTTCGAGATGAAGCTCACAGAGTGGATTTGGACATTTGATAGCAGCAGACAGAAACCACAACTCAGACTTAAGAGTTAAAAGGGAGTTTATTGGCTCATGTACGGAAAAGTCCAGAGGTAGGGCTGGTTCCAGGCAAAGCTATATTAGGACTCAGATGATCTCCACAAGATGAGAGACCTGCTCTCCTCTGTGGGTTTCTCTCTCAGATTTTCTTTACACTGGATCCCCCACTCCCATCCCTCGAAAAGTAGCCTCTCTTTCTCAATGGTCCCAGGAGAGAACTTGGACCATGTGCCCAGCCCTTAGTACCCAGGAGTCTGCAAGGCTCTGATGATTGGTCAGGTGTGGGTCATGTGCCTAGCCCTGCAGCTGGGGTTGGGTCAGGTCCTGGAAATCCAGGGACTGAGAAAGGGGAATGTTACGGTCTTGCAAGAGGCTCGTCAGAGTACTGCTGGAGGAGAGTGTTACAACAGTGACCATCCCCTAGAGGCCAAGGTTAGGTGGCCTATCCCAGTATCACATAGGGGCACAGCTGAGCCTTGAACCTCCAGCTGGCTGATTTCAAAGGCCTTGCCATTTTTGCTACTCAGGGCATCGACCCTCAGCTCCAGTTACACATTAGAGTCAGCCCAGGAAATGAGTTGAAACAAATACCGGAGACGTGGCCAAAGAACTGAGATGCCTTGGGGGCAGGGTGTGGGCAACAGTATTTCTCAAAAGCTCCCTGGGTGACTGTACTGTGCAGCCAAAGTCCAGAGCCAGTGGGTGAGGACTACCCTTCTCCTCCCCCACCACACGCGGCAGGGCACTACTCAATGCTACAAGGGTGGCTGCTGTCAGCAAAGGAGGGCTCAGAACCCAGACAATCTAGGCGACTTTGGGGGATGATGAGCAGGTGCCTGGGAGACCTGGGAGGTGACCTTGTCAAACTGAGTCACCAATCCGGCCTTGCAGCCGAGGCAGGCTGCCTCTGCGTGGAAGGCAGGGCTTCCCACTCGAAGCTGGGCAGGCATGCTGCCTCCCTTTTCTCACCTTGGGCATCCCCGGCTGCAACGTGTAAATTACTTTAGCAGTTGCCTAGCTGGCAACGCGCGCTTCAGGAGAGCGAGAAATATCGTGGCCCAGGGTGCACGGTGCTCTTCCCTCCCACCTGCTGTGGCAGCCTGGCCAGCTTTGCTATGAAAACACCTGGCAGCCAGGCATCTCCTGGGGCTCCAGGCCACCAGAGCTCCCTGTCCTTCTTCTAAGACAAGGGGAAACATTCAAAACAGAGCCACCAAGGGCCCTGCTTCTTTCTCCCCGAGGTTAGACACAGACAGCAGAAAGAAGCCGCAGCTCCCCGGCCGCCTCTACCAGCGACCCAGTGGACTCGTCCATCTCTTCCTCACCCATCCTTCCTCCTCACCTGTTTGTCTGTAACTGCTTAGAACCCCTGCTATGTCAGGAAGGGAACCAACCTCGCTGCTTCACGTGCCAGGCACTGTCTCTACAGTGAAGGAAACTGAGGCTCCCAGAGGCTCCATGACTTGTGCAAGGTGACGTGGGAGCAAGTTCCTGGCACCGAGTCCAGAATCCTCAGCTCTCCTGAAGCACGGTCCTTGTTCTTTGTCCAGAGTGACACCTGCAGCTCCTGAACATTCCATGGATCTGCTCCTTTCCCCCACTCCGCGCCCATTACTGAGAACTACATCTTGCTTCATTCCCTGTACATGATCACCGTTAGGGGCCCGCCTGTCTCTGTGACACAATCCAGAAACCAAGAGCCTGCAACGAGTGGCCCTCTCGGAGCCTCTGCCCAAGTCCCACATCACCTCTCCAACAGACCGCTTTACCACTTCACTCTGGTTTTCAGCAAGATCTTTTATTTACCCTCTGCTCCCCAACCGCGTCACGTGAGCACAGGTAGCCAGGGGCCTGTGTGGGCTGCTGGCTTTGTAAACGTAGAGCAGTCAGTACGTATAGAAATCATGCACCTCAGGGATTCTTTAACAAGAAACTTAACAAGTAAAAAGACTTCAGGTGTGTTTGACATTTCTGCCCTTTCCTGCATTCTAATCGCTGAAAAACATCTGTGTAGAAATTGTACTCAAATGTAGACACGGTTTCTTTGCACACCTGCTAGTAACTACCTAGTGCGTTTCAGACCGCGTTTACTTCTGACGGTTGCTCCTCCCAGAAGCTGCTGGTTTCCGTTCGGATAGAAACACTGGACCCAGACGGGACAAGCAGTATGTTCCGTACCGCTCCAAGGCTTTACAAACCTGACTCTGCCGTAATACATTATTCAAAAAAGGCATCTCTAGTGTGACTGGAGGAGACTCCTTCACACATCGGCTAACGGGGGGCTGCTTCTAGACTTAGTGCCTCAAACTGGCCACGTCCTTCACAGCAGACCCAGCGCCGTGACCATGGGTCCTTTGGGTATGTAGGTCCCCCCAGTGTCCTCACGTGCACACACTGGCTTAGGTGGCCCTCACCACACCCTTGTGCACTGACAGAGACACAGGGCCGACTCTGCCATGATCTCCGAGCCCAGCGTTTGAACGCTTATGTACAGACAAATGGGAAATCATAGGAAACAGAACTCCAAAGCAAAACAGACACTTCGGGCGGATCTACGATTCCAGTTTTGCCAGAGAAAGGCTTTTCCAGAACGTCACTGGATGAGTGAGGTCTCATCTCACCTCGGCGCCCATCAGCCAGCCTGGGGGTCTGAATGCTCATCACCTTGGACTCCAAACAGCTCAAACGGGGAATTCTCCAGGCCCGGCTTGGCAGTAGGGCTTCTGTAGGCAGTGAGGTAATCGAATCACATGTTCAGCTGCTGAACCGAGGGAGCCCCAGCTTGGCTCTCGAAGACACCAGCCTCAGCTCTGTCGGAAAGCAACGTCTACAGAAAAGCCTCCATTGCCACCAGCCTGATGCTCTTGCCATCAGGGACCCGACTGGGTTCAGGGTGAGGTGAGCAATGGTGAGTCTGCCCTGCCCTGACTGGGCCACCCTGCCGAGGAAGCCAGCAGGGGACAGCTGGGGATGCGGACCGCGGGCTCCCCCGACCCGGGTGTCTGAGGCCCAGGGTGATCGTGACAGCAGCAGAGGCCACGTCCTCCAGCTCTCTGATCTGCAGTGTTTTGTTTTGTTTTTGTTTTTTTCTTTTAAGATGACAGGAAGATTTACGTTATTACATCCAGACAAGTAACCATTTGGCGACCCTATTTCAGAGCACTGACGAAACCAAGTAGCAGCGTGACACAGACGACAGGGACCCCGAGCCTCTGGTCACAGAGCAAAGTAATGCGCTTTTAGGCAGAAAGGAATCGCAGAAGCAAATGATTGGAAGGGAAAAAAAATCTAAGGAAATACAAGCTGAAAATTTCCCACTTTCAATAACCGAAGGAAAGAGGGACCCAACACGACCTAAAAACCAAATCCCAAATGAGAGCATTCTGTCGAGGCATGGAATTGGAACAGGGGCAGGGGCCGGGCCGCACCCCTGTCTGCCCGGGCGGACCGCGGCCACTCTCGGCGACTGCAGCACGACCAATGTTCTCATCGTCCCGGGGCAAAGATGAAATCCAGGGCCTGCCGTTCGGCCGCTGCGACGTTGGGATGCCACAGATCCACCATGAAAACCACCCGTGGGCCGTCCTCCGCCGAACCTGGGGGAGGGCGGCGAGAGAGGAGAGGTTCAAACCGCCCGGAGCCAGGACCCGGGCAGAGCCAGACCCACGCGGTCAGCTTTCGGGCAGGGACCCCTGCTGACCCCGGCACAGATCGCAAGCTCTCCTCCTCTCTGATCAACAACATTATCAGAAGACCCCAGAAGGTTCTGAGCAGAGTGCAGAAAGGAAACGGGCAGAGGGAGGGAAGGGTGAAAACGTGGTAGGTGGAACGCGGAGGACTTTTAGGGCAGGGAGGTTACTCCGTGCGATCCTGTCATGGTGGACGCGTGACATCACACGTTTGTCCAGACCCACAGAGTGTACAACAGTAAGAGTGAACCTTCATGTAAACTACGGACCTGAGTTACTGATGATGTGTCAAAATTGGCGCGGCCATTGTAACCAGCGTACTCCACTGTTACAAGGTGCTAAGAGAGGGGAAATTTATGGGGGTCACGGCAGGGAGCACACTCTGTACTTCCTGCTCAGCTTTTCTGGGAACCAAAAACTGCTTTAAAAAGAAAGTTTAAAGATACATGTAAATATATATATTTATATTTTTAAAGGCGGCCACGGGGCACACAGACACTCACCTTCATGGAACGCGGCGTGCAGGAAAGAATCATCGAAGAGGAGGCAGCGGCCTTCTGCCCAGCACTGGGGCTCCCCGCCCACCACCAGCTCACAGCCACTCGGAGTTTTCAGACCTGGGGGCAAAGCAGAGAAAAGAAAATGAAGGCGGGCAGGGCCAGGGACGCCGGAAGTCGGGAGTGGCAGGCTTTGGAGGAAGCTCTCGACCTCCAAAGCCCCGACCCTGCGCCTTACCCCTCGGGAGCCCCGCTTGGTGGGTGGGTGGAGGCAGTCCGTTAGGACAGATGCAGGCCGTGCACCTGCACCCTCACTGTGCTCCCTGGAGAAACTCATTCCTCTGGTGGCTTAATCTGTTCTGGGCCAGGGACTACTCTGATTAAAGCACGGACCAAGGCTTGCGCTCCACTTGTGAGACTCCTGAAGCCCAGTCGTGGGGCCCCGGAAACCGAGGGAGGCCAGGTTCAGAACCCTGCCTGCCCAATAGGCAAAGGCTGCTTCCGTCGAGATTAAAGACTCGGAGACTCACACAGTGCCCTCCTCTTTAGGGTCCAACGTTAAAATCCACTGTGAGGCCTGAGGATGGCATGTTCACAGTCCAAGTTTCCCCAGCCTCATTCTGGGAAAATGGTGACAACCCCTAAAGAAACGCCTGAGCTTTCAGAGGAAGCTGCCTGCCACCCTCGTAGGAAGCCATATGTTCAAAATGCAGGCGGGGGACCCGAGCTCAGGTATAGAACCCCGGAAAGGGGGGTCTTCTTCAAGCGCTGCCGTGCATGCACTTTCACACCCCCATTTCCAACTCAAGGGTGTGAAGGAACGCTTGGCCCCTGGCACTACCTGGTCATCTGTGAATGAAGGCACCGGCACAGCCACCTAACTGACTCAGAGGAGGCTGGGTAGGCCCTGAGCCGGGAGGAAGTGGGCCCTGCGAGAGGGCCTGGGATCATGGTGTTCTGTCTGTCTTCAGTGACCCACCCTGATAATCACGACCCTGGGCCAGTCAGCATCCCCGCTCTGATTTAATGTCCCTACGACACACATGAAACAGCGTACTCTCAACAGCCTGAGGATTTAACACACCCTCTGAACCAGAAATGGATGGCACCAGGAGACACATATGGAGTAAGAATTCAAACAAAGAGGCCACGTGGAGTAATGGGCAGGAGAGAGGACTTCAGGTCAGACGACCACCCTTACGTGCTGGGTGACTCTGAGCAAGTCACTCAACCTCTCTGAGCTATAGCCTCCTCATCTGTAAAGAGAGGCCATGAGCACACTTGCCTTCCAGGCTGTGTGACCACTGTCCTTGCTACCAATCACTGAAGACTTACTGTGAGCAGGTTTGTGTTAAATAAACACTTTACGGACATCACACACTTTCCAGATGGAGCAACTGAGCTTCAGAGAAGTTAAGTGACCTGCTGGAAGTCGCTATTTAGTCCTGCGCGAACTGAGATTTGAACCCAGATCTGTCTGGCTCCATGAAACAGGCTCTTACAACACTGGACAGTAGGATATAAATGCTAGTTGTTACATCGGTAGCAGTGAGGCTAAGTGGTTGTCAACTTCCCTGTAGTTAATATGTTTCAACTATCAATAGTACGTTTCACTGAATCAGCTGACACTGTCAGTTCTGCCTCTGGAACCAGGATCTCCCACTACTGTTAACAGCTGCTGGGGGAGGTTAGGGCTGTAAAGGAGCTCCGCTCCGCCTGAAAGATTTCCACCGCTTGGTTCAGTGGAGAAGGCCTTTAGGGATAGGTGGTTCTCTGCAGGGACAGAACACCCCAGGATTCCAAAAAGAAGCTCCCCTTTTTCTGGGCCACAAAATGATTCATCACCACCCCAATGGTACAACAGAAAAACGGCCTGGCCTGCCGGCTTCCCAGCCCCTGCTCACTCGCCTCCGCCTCCCTTCACTGCGCCCCAGCCTTCCAGCGGCCCACCATCCCCGCCTACTGCCATAAACCAGCCTGGCTGGCAGATATGATTAACACTCGCCCAAACAGAGCATTCGGGCGGCTACTGGGGACACATAGGCCCCACGCATGGCCTCGGCCAGTCCCATGTCCCCAGGCCCCCTCTGGCTTAGGGCTCACTGCTTTGTCCCCAATGCCCATGGACAGAGGCGCAAGACGGGTGGAGAAAGGGCTCTGTCCACCACTTCAGGAGGCTGGCAGCTGGCACTCAGGGTGGGCAAGGCAGACAGGAGCTGACCAGCTTGTATCACCCAGCCGGACGGCCGAGAAATCCAACAATATACTCATGAAAGGAAAATGAGAGCCTAACGGGCTTTTGTAGCGAGAATCTGGATACGCTCACACACTTTCATCCACCCTTCCCTGAGGGTCTGCCACTGGACCGGTATCTGCCTCCTGGCTAACAGCTGCCTCATTAGTTTCAGAGGTTGTTCCCTGGAGCTTCGTGACAGTGGGTGGGGACCTCGCAGCCCCGTACAGGGTGCTGGGTGACGGCTGGGCCGCATGGACGGGTGCTGAGCGATGCCACCTCTAGCGGAAGCTCGGAGCAGGCTCGGCAAACGTGTGCCACCCGGAGGCGCTGACGGCTGAAGAGTGGCGGCCGGGACGATGCCCCCAGCCCCCACTCAAGACGGAAGGCGGAAAGGGAGGCTGCGGGGCACTGCAAGGACACAGTTCTGGAACCGCAGGTGCCTCCCCACGTCTGCCAGGTAACTGGCGGAGGTGTGGCCGCTGGCACGTACCAGGCCCTTCCTGCCTCTGACCTCATTCTCCGGACACCCCCTATGTCAACACACGAGGTCACGTGAGTCTCACACCCCTCTCTTTCCTTCCTGGGTGGAAAGACAGAGGAGAGGAGGAAACGGAGCAAACCCAACCCTGGCGCTCACCCTTGCCATGGGGACAGCTCACGCTAGTGGGACGCCTTCCAACACCGCCTGCTGTCCAGGGTGACACGGATGACCCAGTTTTTCCGGTGGCAAGTGACTCTCTGGGCCGGGAGGGGAATGACGGATCATAAAGAGGCCCACGTGGGCACATGTTACACACACACACACACACACACACACACACACACACACACACACACACGTACACTGCACACATACACAACAGGCATGAACACCTGGGAGGCAGGTCCACCAGCCCTTCCTACTCGACACACCTGCCCGGAATTCTACCACACCCAGCTCAAGTGCCCTTCCCTACATGTCCTTCTGAAGCTTTTAGAAAACTTACAAGGGAAACCTTTAAAAAGAAGAGCATTGCTCCCCGAGGCCCACAGCCTGGCAGGGAGGCCCCCTGCGGTTTGCTCCCACTGAGCTGGTCAAGCTCAGCCCCACCAGCGGGCTCCCCAGCTAGCCCAGATACGGCGCCCCAGCCCCAGGGGGAGCCTCCTGCTTTGCTCCACCCCGGCGGCCCCAGCGGTCCTGCAGGGTCAGACCCCCATCCCGGAGCAGCCCACAGGCAGCCCATGTCCCCTGAGCTCAGAGTGCGCCCTGGTGCCTCACACAGAGATTTCATTACAATGATCATCACTAAGACGATCATCTCACTTCTTAGATCAACCAGAGCCCCCTTTAACTGACTGCCCTCTACCTGCCAAGCACTTCACACACAGGACATACTTCTAATCTTCCAAACAGCCCTCCAGGTAGGTGTTACGCCCATTTCAGAGAGGAGAAATTGGAGGCTCAGTTTCAGAGCCTGCCCAGGGTCACCCGGCAAACGGGGCTAAGCCGGGATCTGAGTCCAGGTATGTTTGCTTCCAGAGTCTGTGCATTTTCCACTGTTTCCCAGGGGCAGGGACTATGTCTTATGGGTCATTTTTCACACTGCCCAACACAGCGTATGATCATAAAAGCTACTAGCTACCATTTATCGAATGCTGTCGCATGCCAGGAGCCGTGTCAAGCAGCCATGGCAGATATGACTTCATTGAAAGCTCTCAACATTCCTGTGAATAAGTACTATCTCCTCATTTTACAGATGTGGAAACTGAGGCCCGGAGAGACGTGGTTATTTCCCAAAGTCTCACAGCCAGCCACGAAGCCAGGCAACTCCCTCCAGAGCCCCTACCCTGTCCTGCTTTTACTCTTGAAATACTCAAAACGATGTCAATTGCTCGAACCTAGTTCCTTCTGTTTTTTTTAGCAGTGAAGCCCTCTGTCCAGTCTCCACAGAGAGAGCGGGAGAAGCAGAGGGCTCTGGGCGAAGAGGGGCTGAAGGGCCCGGGGCATCGGGCTCAGGTCCCCCAGGCAGTCCCGAGGCTGCCCTGTGGACCATGGTTATGAACCCCCTTCTCCAGGCTATACTGGGGCTCCTCCGTGCGCCTCTCGTCCCTCCAACACAAAGCTGGGGCGGACTTCCAAAGCGGGACCTTGCTCAGGCTCTCGGCAGCTCCTCTAGTCTGGGATGCTAACCAGTGGTGCCACTGCCCTGGTAACCAATGTTATCATGACTCACTAGGAAGGAGGCACTCTGGAGAACTAACGTCCCTCTTCACCGAGTAGTTTTTGAGCCTGCTTTTATCAAGTACTCACTATCAGGCTCTGCTTGAGCAAATGCCTCACGATGCACATCATCACACCAGAGCCTCGACATAACTCTGTAAAAGATGATCTTTTTATAATACCTCCACTTCCCAAATGAGGAAGCTGAGGCCCAGGGAGGGGGACTGACTTGCCCAAAGTAACACAGCCAGCTCATGGTGGGGTGAGGACGCAAACACAGGCAATCTGACTCCAGACCCTGTTCTCAAAACCACTGCTACACACACTACACGTATTACCAACCTCCCTAGAAGCAGAATAAAATCAACTTCACACAAAGCGTCCCTTCGTCCTTGTTGATGCGGAAGGCACTTGGGTATCTTTCAGCCTCCTGAATCACCCCAATAGCCTCTGGCTCTAGAACTACTCTGTCCAATACAGTAGCCAAGTGTCATATTTTAAAATTTGGATTCAAGTAAAAATTGAGCTCCTTAGCTGCACTGGCCACATTTCAGGCACTCAAGTTACATGCAGCTGGTGGTTCCTGCACTGGACAGCGTAGATGGAGACCATTCCCATCTCGGCAGACAGCTCCTTTGGACGGAGTTTCTGTCACAAATTAGGTTTATACTGACCACACGTTTCTTTTTTGACTCAATTCTCTGCTGCCAACACTGTTCACACGTGACCCATCCATTTTTGATCAGAGTACAGTGAAGCATGAGAAAAAGCCCAATCCTGGCTACTGACTACAACTCGTGGTGTCTGGGCTCCCGGCCGGCAGACGGGCTGGGATGTATTTGCTAGAACAGCGCGTGCCGGGAGGCCCTGTCCCCGCCACGTACCTAAATGGCAGCGGAGGCGGATGTTCGTGGGTCCGTAGTGCTCCGTTATCACGGTGCCGGGGCTCAGCACGGAGATGCACGCGTTCCCAAAAACATTGTTCCCAATACAGGTCCGAAGGCTTCCAAGCAAGCGGTACGTCCGTGGGCACTTCCTGCAGTTCCGGGGGACGCAGACCCCCTGATTGACCAAGTAAAAGGTGACCCACTCCCCACTGGGGGTGCTGTTCATTTTCCAGCCCTGTGGGAGGCTGCAGTTCGAAAACGCTTTGTACAGGGCCTCAAACTCGCACAGGATGGTCTGGAAGTTGCGCTCCAGCAGCTCCACGTCATGCTTCTGTGCGTCCCGGGCGAAGTAGGGCGAGGTGGGGAGGTCGGGCAGGAAGAAGACCTCGGGCTTCTGGATGGAGGGCCGGCTGCTGAGGTAGCGGCCCTGCTCGCGGATGCCCTTGTGGATGCGGCCCATGCCGGACCAGGAGTAGCGCTTGGCGTACTCCTGCAGGTTGTGGTAGAGCTTCTGGTTGAGACCCTCACTGTGGCTGCAGCGCACGCACTCGGGGGACTGGCAGTACACGAACCCGTTCTGCAGCCCCGTGGCGTCGGGGCCCTGCATCAGGGCGTTGACCGAGACGTAGGGCCGGGGCTGCTCCCTGCCCACGTGGTAACAGTACCACACGAACAGGACCAGCAGGCAGGCCACGGTGACCGCGGCCGTGGTGTCGCAGTCCCGCACGGACTGCATGCCGGTGGCGATGCAATCCCTCAGGCCGTCCAGCGACCAGCTCCAGGCCACCAGCCACTCGAGCGACATTTTGGGGGAGCTGTTGGGGATCCGAAGAGAGGGCAGCTGGTCAGTCCTCGGGAGTCCCAAGGGCATGCATACCATGCAGGTCAGCGTAGGGGGTGAGGGGCGGCTGGGGCAGGCGGAGGCATGGCTGCCACGGTTCCTCGGGTCCTGCCAAGGGTGGCATGGAAAGACATCTGTGCCCAGCCCCCCGCTCCCGGCAAAAGTCACTGCGGGTGGGGGCAAAGGAGCGGCTTTAGGTCACGTCGGCAAGCGGGGCTGGTCACCGTGAAATGACTTTTTTAGGCAGTCCAAACCTGAGATGAAAAAAATAATAATAAACCGGCATAAATTTTTACCCCTGGAGAAGTCCTCAAGTGAAACGCAAAGCCCCAGCTCGTTTTGTCAGGTCTCTGTTGGAAGGGGACACGCTTCTCAATCCTGTACTTTCTCCTTCCATTTTATCACCACCCCCTTTCCCAAAAGGCCAGTAGTGTTTAATCTGCATCAAGTACTGTTTGATCATTACAGTAGTCCCATCTGTTTTGTGTCATCCTTAGGAGGTGCTGTGATCCCCATTTTATGGATGAGGAAACTGAGGCTCAGAGAGGTCCTATAACTCACCCCAGTTCACGCAGCCGGGGCAGGGACACAGAGCCCATCTCACTTCAAAGCCATATCTACCCATTTTGCTACGCTCTTGCACAGTAGGTATGTAATAAATGCTTATTCTCCTTAAATCTCTGTACCTTTTATTAAAGAGAAATCTGGATTCAAAAGCATCTTACGCATGGTAAAGGAATTTGGAACTGCGTATTCTCCGTTTTACTTGCTCTTTTCACAGCACTTCATCATTCTGATTTAACCTCTCTTGCCCTTCTGACATAGGTTGGGCTTAAATCAAGCTGGAAAAGGAAGTGGGCTCCCCGGGGTCACATCTGTGGCAGACACCAGGCATTTTCTGTCTACTCGCTTGGGAGGCTATCTACTGGCCTCACCCATGAGATTATGAAAGTGAAATGATGGATAGAGTGAAAATAGAAGCCCTTTCCGGTCTGTCTCCAAAACACACAGAAGTGCTGTGCTTTGCCACGTATCCTGCCGATGGTTTGGGCCAGTGTCCGGCACGCTGATTATCCTAACAACCTAAGAGATGATCGAAGCCCAGCTGTCTCATTGCCTGTGTCTATAGAACCCCGGCCGTGCTTCCCAGGTGAAACTCTCTGTCCATCCTGCTCTAATTGGATGAAAACAGCCAGGTCTATGTTCTACTACATGTGTAATACATTCCCTCACCTCGAGGAGCAGAATAATTCAGAAATTTCGCTTGGTACCATGCTCTCCCTTGTCTCACAGGAATGTGAGAAGGCAACTAATAAAAACAGGAAAGCTGTACCCTCCCCCTTCTCCGGGGACTAAATTTGGCCCCAACATTCTTGCAACATAGCAGAGAGGTTAAGAACCCAAACTGGGCAGGTCACTCCCCTCTCTAAGTCTCAGTTTGCTCATCTGTTAAGACGGGGTAATGCTCCTCTCATTGGATCAAGGGGAATGATGGGCTGAAAGCACTGATGATCACATCATGGTGACAGTTCAGAATGTGCTAGTGACCGCTGTGACATGTGGATTCCCATCTCTAGTAGCCAGCAAACCACAGGTGGGCCATCAGGGAAAGGCAGCTCAGGTCTGAGAATTCCAACAGCCAAAGGTATACTCTTGTTGCCACACATCTCAAGGAATTTTTTTTTTGGGGGGGCGGGTCCCCAGACGTGCAAAAGCTATTAAAATTAAAGGGAAACCTTAGATTGTCCTTAACTCCCTACTTATATCTTCCCAGCTTAGACTGAATAAAGAATCGCTTGACTATAATATTCAGTCAGAAACGCATATGCTGAATATTCACGGACATTTTTATGTTTCTAGGAAAAATACAAGAGTCGGGAGGTTAGAAGCTAAATTTTTTCCTCATAGTTCTCCATGTCTTCACAGATTTGGGAGAAGAGGGAAAGGCTGGGCCCCCTAGATGGAAACAGACCCCCTCCCCCACTCACCCCGGGGCCCTGGTTCTTGACTAGTCCTCCCATAACTGGCAGCTGTTTCCTCTTGAGGAAAAGGAAAGGAAAATCATGATGAAAGGTATTTTGTTTGCAAGCCATCTGCCAAACAGAACCCCAGGATTCTTGAAGTTCAGTGTGAAACTAACATCTGTATGATAACAAGCACTTTTACTAAAAGGATTTCCCCCATCGCTGTGCTGAAGCCCTAATTGGAACTTTGAAAACCCAGTCTCTCAGGAAGAGAGGTTTGTTTCTCTTAAATGTTCTAAGAGTGACATGATGATCATTTAACAAACACCTGTTAAGTTTCAGTTCCCATCAGCCCTGCTTGAAGTTTAAGTCAATCAAAATGAAGACGCGGGGTATCGGGTAGATGACGAGGGAATCTCTCCATTGGACAGTCACACCACTTACCCTCTCCCCAGGGAAGCCTCATTCTGTACAACACCGGCCATGAACGCTCCCTAAGCTGAGCTATAAACAAAAGGCAGAGGATCCTCAGGCCCTGGACCCCAGCTTCAGACCTTGCTCACAAGATCACAAACAGCACTGAGAGCTCAAGTAAGGACTTCTCACATCTGCCACTTACTTTTACCCAAACTACGCTGGCAGGACCCTGAGCCCGGAGGTGGATTAACAAGCTCACAGCTGAAACGTAACACTAAATTAAACCTTTACCTTTACAGGGTGATTGGCAGTTTATCAAGTACTGGTTCAAACATCTGACCCTCATAGACCCCAGCCCTGCAGCTGCGAGGGCATGAATTCCACCCCCCCACTCCCACCCCCCAGCTCTTGTCTCTGTCACCACAGTAACTTCCAGCTTCCTTTACACATCTGTTTCCATTTCTTGTCCTCATCAGGGATGGGGACACCTCATTGCAGTTCTACACTTTAATAATACGCAACTCCAGATCTTCAAAGTCAGCCAGCTCTGGGGAATAGGGTCCGAATTCATGGCCACTTTTTGGTGAGCAAGTCGAATCAAATATAACTTCTGATACAATGAACACATAGGGAGAGAGACACTCGGCTCAAACCTGGCTAATCCAGTTCACATTACCAGTCCGAGAGGCTGCCCAGTGCCAGAGAGCTTCTACTCACTCTCAGGGTACCCTAGAAGCCCCCCAAGGAGCCGGGCAAGGAGTGTGATGCATGCACCCAGGAGCTTGAGAGCTGCCCTGGGGCCAGCCCTCTGCTGCGGGGAACCGGAGACCTCTCCTCCTCACTTTCTTGTCCAGCTTTTTCAGTATCCACCCACTCAGGAGAGTGGGGGAAAAGGGGAGTGCACAGAATAGGTTAATACAGATGGTGACCACCAGGAGGTCGGGGCGGGAGTGGGGGTGGGGTGGGGGGAATGGGACGATGGAAAGGTACTGACAGGAAAAGTGGGCGATTGGGGAAGGAGGCTCATGGAACAGGGGAGGAGGGTCACCACGGGAAATAAGGGAAATGGGTGATGGACAGGGCTGGGGGGGAGGGGAAGAGCAACAAGAGAAGGGACCAAGGAGGATGGTGACCGAGAAGGTGATGGTGATGGGGCATGTTAACACGGTGAACAGAGTCGCGAGGGAGCAAGGGGACAAGGAGGGTGATGCCCGGCCCGGGCCGCGTACACTGCCAAGGCGGCGGCGCTCAGCACGTAGCGAGCGCTGGGCGGCGGGGGCCCCTCGTACGGGCCGAGATGCGGGGCGCTGAGCACCCTCCGCGGCCGCGCCGCCGGGCGTGGGGACCGCGGGCCTGCAGCCGCCCGGCCCCCGCCTCCTCCCCCTCTCTCAGGGTCGGTCCCGTTGCGCCGCCGTCCTGCCCCGCAGCCCCCGGAGAAGCCGCTTACCTGCGCCCGAGCGCGCGGGCGGCGGGGGCGGCCGCTGGGGCCGGGGAGACGCCGCCGCCCGAGGGCGCGGACGCTCGGACGCCCCCTGCCCACGCCACGGAGCCACCGCCCCGCTGCTGCCCGGCCCACGCCGCCGGAGCCCGAGCCAGAGCCGAGCCGGTTCCCAGCCGGTGCCGACGCCGCGCTGCGCTCCGCGGGGTCGCGGGGACCACAATTCCCACAATGCCGCGCGCGGCCGGGAGGCTCGAGGAGGGGATGCGGGCGGGGCGGGGCCAGCGCCGGCGGCCTGAGGGGCGGGGCCGAGACCCCCAGCGGCCAGGGGTGCTACTCGCACGCGGGGTGACCCGGGGCCGGGATCGCGCCGCCCGCTCGCGTGGCTTTTGCGGGCGCGGCCGTGGGCCCGAGCGGGGAGACGCACTGCCCGCCCAGTCCCAGGGCGCGCGCAGGCGGGCGGGCGTTGGGTAATTCATGAAGTCCGGCGGGCGTTAATTCACCCGCTCCTGGTTCTGCCTCTGTGCCTCTGCCTGTTCTCCCTCCCTTGGTCTCTCTCTTTTCTCTGGTTCTCCCTCCTACATTTCCTCCTTTCCTTCTCTTTCACTTTCCCTCCCTTTTCTTTCCTCCCTCACTTCCTCTTGCCCTGACACCCTGTTTCTTTATTGATTCATTCATCTACTTGAGGCCTCGTAGGCACTTGGAATGAAACCGCAAATCAAACAGGATCCTTAAGTTTCATGGAAGACAAACTCATTCGCTTGATACAAATGATTATTGGGCAACCTCTCTGGGGCTGGCCCTGCGCTCTCTGGCGAGCCGTCCAGACGTGGCCCCTGCCCGCAGGGAGTCTCCGGCTAGCCAGGAGTAGGCGGTGCCCAAGTAATCACAGGTACACATCTACAGTCACCTACCAGGCAGAGTGGTTACCAAGAGAAAGGACAGGACAGGATGAGAATGTGTAACAGGGGGGCCTAATGCGGGGTTGGAGTCTCCAGGGAGGCCTCTCTGAGCAAGTGATGTTCGAACGAAGGCTTGTGGGAGACAACAGGGGCCCTGGGTCGTGTTGTGGGCTCCGGGGGAACTATGCATGAGTGGGTTTTGGGAACACGGAGTGGGAGGACCAGCCCACAGTCCATCCGTTCTGTCCCAGAATCCACCTTGCCCCTTCGCAGACCCCACCTCCCACCACCCCCACACCCAGAACCCACCTCTGTCGTGTCCCAGAACCCACCTTGCCCCTTCCCAGAATCCACCTCTCACCCCCCGACCCAGAATCCACCTCTCCCTGACCCAGAATCCACCTTGCCCCTTCCCAGAACCCACCTGGTCCCTGTCCCAGAACTCACCTCTTCCATGCCGCAGAATCCACCTCACCTTTGTCCCAGAGCCTACCTCTAGGATGTCCCAGAGCCTAGCTCTAGGATGTCCCAGAATCCACCTTGTCTCTCTCAGAAACCACCTCTACCATCTCCATTATTGCTCAGAATCCACATCTACTGTGGCCCAGAATCTGCCTTTACCATGTCTTAAAATCCACTTCATCCCTGTCATCTCCCCCCTTTTCTAAGTCCAAAGGAGGAAGAACTTTTCTTTTTTTCTCTTTTATTCCGGATGCATACATTGCGAAACCATAAAATGCATATGGATTTGCTCCAAGTGTGGGTAATCGACACAGGCATCAGATTTAGAAACATTAAACATGTTTTATCTTTTCACTGCCAGCCTCGGAATGGTTGAGCCTGGGTAGGGTGGAGAAGATGGGAGGGTATTTGGTGCATCTCACATTCAGAAAGTTGCTCATATTTAGACTTCTCCAAAGACACATATGTTCAGTCACTGCATCACACTGACAGGGATGAAAGAGAAAACTATTCTTCATACAGTTGTAAATGTGTGTTCCATTGCTGGACCACACCATCTGTAGTACATTATGAATTAATATTGTCTATAAATCTTGTAATTATCTTTGACCAGTGCAATTATATCGCTCTGTATTTGTTAAGAGCATTTATTTGTTCAACGGCAAAATTACCATACACACATTTTGCTAACCCTGCTTGCCATTCTTTCCCCTGGGAGACCCTGGGAGGTGAATTCCCCCCAGAAAAGGGTATCCGGGCCTTCCAGAGGGGGCTTTTGGGTGAAAGCTCATGATAAATGTTCATTGTGCTAATGGAGGAGTTGAGATAAGGGCCAAGTGCTTATAAATTGCCTGGCTTCAGCTTGGCTGTTACCCGCGTCCTCCTCCTCTCCCCGTTGTCTCTAGGGCAGTCATTCCCGACCCACTCTGAGGCCGCACAGCCTATCATTACGCCATCTCGTACACTCGTGGGGTCCACCCAACTCCCTCCTCCTACAGATGGAGTCACTAGGGGTCCAGAGAGAAAACATGCCCTGCTCACTCAAGGTCACAGCAAGTCAGTAGGGGAATGTGTAGACCCTCGACAAAAATACTTGTTTGGTGGGTGAAAGAAACTGGTATAGTCACTTTATAGACCAATTTGGTAGTATTTGCTAAAATAACAACAACAACAAATCTGTTTCCCCTAAGAACCAATAATTTCACTACTCTATCTGCCCTAGAGAAATTCTAGGGTAGATAAAGTAATGGTAACATCTTCATGTTATATAATACTGGGCAGCTATTAAAAAGGAAGAGCTAGATGTATGTATAACAATATAAAGCTCCTGAACAAATTATAAAGCAAAAAAAAAAAAAAAAAGCAGAATTCTACATGCAGTATAATTTCATTTACATAATATGCACATACACACAAAACGTTACTCTATGGTTTCTGTGGATGTATACACATATTTATGTAAAAGCAGGAGAAAAGCACTGGCAGAATACCCTAGTATGTCCTCCTTTTTAAAACTTAAAGTACTACAGTGTTTGTAAATATAAAGACTATCCCTCAGAGAAAGCAACTTAGAGGGACGTCAAGAAGGAATGAGAATTGGACACAGTGGACAAAAGGAATTCCAGCATTTTCTGTAATGTTTTAACTTCATTTAATATTTTCAAAAGGATTTAAATGCTCCTGGAACAAAAAGTAAAAAGGACAAATGACTTATTAGGACTACCCTTCCCTATCCCTCAACCACCCAGTTCCCTTTCCTTAAGAAAATCATTATAACCAATTTCTTACCCATTTTTCCAGGAAAATGCTGTGCATTTGCAAATATACAGAAGTATTTTAACTTTAAAAAAAGGAAAAGACACGGATGGTCACTCTCACCACACCTACCCAACATTGTACTGGGCCTTTTCACCAGTGCAATAAGGCAAGAAAAAGAAATAGGAGGCATTTGGAAGAGTAATTGAAAAAAAAATTCATAGTAGCAACAAAACAAAAGTGTAAAGAACTCAGGAATGAATTTAACTAAAATGGGAAAGATGGGGGAAAAAAAAGTGAAATAAAAATATTGAAGGGCACAGAATAAATTGTGAATAACGACAATGTATGCAAAAACTCCCAAAGAGACAACATCACAAAAATGTCAATTTCCCCAACTGACCTATAAAATTTAAATCAATTTTTATGACAATCCCAATGTTTTTCATGCAACGAGATAAACTGATCTTAAAATTTATAGAGAAAAGCAAAGGGCCAAGAAAGCTACAGACAAAATAAAATTATCTAATAAAAATGAGCCAAGGATAAGAGCAGGCAAGTCACACAAGAGGAAACACAAATGGCCAGTAAACAACTAGGAAGGTGCCGTGCCCATTGCTCATCATGGAAAGGCAAACTAAAACCACAGTGAGATGCTGTTTTGCTTTCATCCTCTTGGCAAAAATTGAAAGGCCAGTTGACGCCAAGTATTGGTAAGGCTGTGGAGCAACAGGTGCTCTTGTACACTGCTGGTGGAGTGTAAATTTGCACAACTACTTTGGCCCTCTTTTGTAAAGTTTGGAGGTGTGCGCACCCCCCAATCCTGCCATGCTACTTCCTGGTATATGCTCCAGGGCACTGATTTTCAAACTGGGGGTTCCACTGATGGTTGTAGAATTGACAGAGTGAGTCATGACCACGATTTGAAACAATGAAATAGACAACAGACAATCACAAATTACAAAGAGTGTTTCTGAAAGTGTCCTAAGAGTACTGTGTGTTTGTGTTGCACTGGGTCCCAGTGTAAAATGCATTTCTGATAGTGGGTGGCAGTCAGGTCAATTTGAAAGCCTTTGCCCTAGAGAAGTTTGCAGAGTGCGACGCATACAAGAATATACATTGCAACATTTCGGGAAAAATTGGAGGCAACAAACATTATCAAGAGGAAAACGCACCCATAAATTCATACAAAGGAATATGATATAGCAGGGAAAGTGCTTGAGACAGAGCCAAATGTTTCAACATGGATAAATCTCCAAAATATAATGTTGAGCTGGAAAAGGAAACAGCAGATTGGTATTGTAGCATAATATCGATCTTAAGCGTGAACTCATGCAAAGAATACAATATGCTGTTGAGGGAATATGTATATAATATTATATGTTACATATGTGTACATATACACATATATACGTTCAGGAAAAATGCATACATTAATATATGTATTAATAGTAAAAATCTTGCATGGGGCCAATTAATGCAAATTCAGGATAGTGGTTATTTCTAGGGAGGGAGCATACAGGAGAGGGAGTAGGATTGGGGAAGGGTACGTGGTGGGGGGGCTTCAACAATATTTTAAGTATTTTATTCCTTTCAAAAACCAAAGCGACAAAGCAAAATGTTAAGTTTGCAAAGGAAAGTGGTAGGTACATAAATGTTTGTCCTGTTATCCCTATGAATGTTTGAACTATTACACAATTATAAATTATAAGGAGGCAATTTTTTTTTTTTTTTTGCGGTACGCGGGCCTCTCACTGTTGTGGCCTCTCCCGTTGCGGAGCACAGGCTCCGGACGCGCAGGCTCAGTGGCCATGGCTCACGGGCCCAGCCGCTCCGCATCATGTCGGATCTTCCCGGACCGGGGCACAAACCCGTGTCCCCCGCATCGGCAGGCGGACTCTCAACCACTGCGCCACCAGGGAAGCCCAAGGAGGCAATTTGATTAGGTAAAACGAACTTTGTTTTTAAAGGTCTGGGTTACAGGTTTCCAATATGACTTGAGCTACTTGGAGATTTTCCAGAACAGCGGCTTCAACTGTGTTCCAACTTTGAGGTTCCTAGTAGCCCTGGTAGGGGCAACAAGAGAAAGGGGATGAAGATAGTGGGGTGACAGGCACACTCCCAGGGTCTCTTAGTTGCTTGCCTCTGAGCAGCTGGGTTTTCATTGGCTTCTGTACTTGTATTTTAGTTCCTAAAACTAAAATAAGTTTGTATACCATTGCCCTAGGCTACCCCAAATAAAAACTAGGAAGCTTTGGGGGGAGTGGGGGAGGGAAGAATTGGGAGTTTGGGATTAGCAGATGCAAACTATTACATATAGGATGGAGAAACAACAAGGTCCTACTGTATAGCACAGGGAACTATGTTCAATATCCTGTGATAAACCATAATGGAAAAGAGTATGGAAAAGAATATATATATGTGTAACTGAATCAGTTTGCTGTACAGCAGAAATTAACACAACATTGTGAATCAACTATACTTCAATAAAACAAAACAAAAGAAAGCTGGGAAGCTCTGCTCTGAGCAACATTAGGATAAGCCTGCGTCAGAAATCCTAGGGAATGAGTTTGCATATCTCTCCAAATAGCTTTATCGCACTGGATGATACACTTTGGTTGGTTAGCATATACAGAGGAGTAATTCTATCTGTCCAGAAAGCAGAGCCACACTTCCGCGCGTTATCAAATGCTTAATGGATTCCAAGAACAAATCTAAATCACCTTGAGCTGATCCAATAAAGTGCCGCTAACATCTCTTTTGCGTTTGAACAGACGGTGAACTTCCTGCTTACAGTGCAAATAGGTAGAACCAGACGTGAGCCTGCTGCTGTGAAGACTGGGATAGCTTGCCTTAGACATTGGAGTAAGTGAATTAATTAAAATTTCTTCCCAAAGCCATCACCTGTTTCTGCCACTGTCTTCCACTGGGTCACCACCCAGCCCCCGCTTGACCTGGCTCACTGGACTACACCAGTCATTCCTCAATCTCCAGCAGCTTTGGAGTAGCTTTGGCTGGGCAGGGAAGGTAGGTGTGAGAACCTATCAGCCTCTGTGATGGAAAAACAGCCATTAGAAGCATGGGCAGGTTTATAAGGTCTTGAAGAGAATCAGCCCTCTACCAAACCTGGAATAGACTTCAACCTCTAAATGAACTAGAGTGTGTTTTGCTTCCTTTCCCACCTCTAAGAGCCTTTGTTGGTGGACACACACTGTGGCCAATATAGCCTTCCATTTGTGCACGCAGTGGGGGTTGATACTAAAATTGTTTAACAACCAGTACATCATGGCACCAACCATCAGAATGGTTGCAGACTGTTAAAATACAGGCACGGCCATATCAATGCCACGTCAGCCTCAGCCCGAGTGGTAGAGAAATCTCATATTCACGGAACTCATCCAGGCTGCCCCTGAGCTCAGGAGCAGACATATCTTGAAACTCCCAGCTAGAAAGGAGAAGCGTCCTCTCATTCTGAACCCACTTTTTCTACATTCCCAACAGAGGGAAGCTGAGAAGTCACCTGGGAAGACTACTTATTCTGCACAGAATTGTTGAACATATACTCTGTGCCGTGCCCACTGAATATACGGCAGTGATTGAGTACTGGTGGCCTCTGTGTTAAATCCAGCATGAATATACATTCAGTGTGGCCCACAAGGGGCTTTTAAAAATTGTCAAACTGAAGGCAGAAGACCTAAATAGACACTTCTCCAAAGACCTACAGATTGCCAACAGGCACATGAAAAGATGCTCATCATCGCTAATAATCAGAGAAATGCACCTCAAAACTACAGTGAGGTATCACCTCACACCAGTCAGAATGGCCACCATCAAAAAGTCTGCCAAGAATAAATGCTGGAGAGGGTGTGGAGAAAAGGGAACCCTCTTGCACCGTTGGCGGAAATGTAAATTGGTGCAGGCACTATGGAGAACAGTATGGAGGTTCCTTAAAAAACTGAAAGAGAGTTGCCATATGGTCCAGCAATCACGTTCCTGGGCATATATCCAGACAAAACTCTAATTCGAAAAGATATGTGCACCCCTACGTTCATAGCCGCACTATTCACAATAGCCAAGACGTGGAAGCAACCTAAATGTCTATCAACAGATGAATGGATAAAGAAGATGTGGGGTGTATATATATATATATATATAAATATTACTCAGCCATAAAAAGAATGGAATAATGCCATTTGCAACTACACGGATGGACCCAGAGATTATCATACTAAGTGAAGTCAGTCAGACAAAGACAAATATCATATGATATCACTTATATGTGGAATCTAAAATATGATACAAATGAACTTATTTACGAAACAGAAACAGACTTACAGACATAGAAAGCAAACTTATAGTTAGCAAAGGGAGAAGGGTGGGGAGGGATAAATTAGGAGTTTGGGATTAACAGATACACACTACTACATATAAAATAGATAAACAACAAGGACCTACTATATAACACAGGGAACTATATTCAATATCCTGTAATAACCTACAATGGAAAGGAATCTGAAAAAGAATATATGTACTGTATACATACATATATATACACATATATGAAACTTTGCTGTACACCAGAAACTAACACAACATTGTAAATCAACTACACTTTAATTTTAAAGAATTGTCAACCTTAAAAAATTAGGAGACACCACATACAAACCAGGATTTCCAGCTTCTCGTGAAAAATGGCAATTTCTGGTCATACTGGGACTGATTTCTGCAAAACAGCAAACTGGCTGGTAGGAGGTTTGCTGCAGTCAACACCCGCTGTCTACTGCTCCCCAACGCCAAGGAGGACTGTCACTTGCCCCCATCACTGACTCTGCACTGTGTGTGTTTTTATAGTAAGAACTGTTTCTCTGCTTTCATGTCTCTGTCAAAAGTGGGAAAACAAAAGCCAGACCAAGAGAGCTGAATGATTTTTATTAGCCTTGGCCACTTCCCCTGTTTATGTTACCTGACATGTTCCACAGGCACTTGAGTTTGTAGCTCCCGGAACGAAACGATGCCAAAAAAACTTTAAAAAATGAATTTCTGCCTCTGGGAACTTGCAGGAGTGAGGATTAAACTTGACAACCTTGGGACCTGGCAGCGGCAGGAACAGTGCGTGCAAAAGGCTTATAAGTGTGAGCAATCTCGGCATGTTTAGGAAATGGCAGAAAGCCCATGTGGCTGGGGGAGGGGAGAGGGAGCGTGCAGGGAGAGGGGTTTGGAGAGCAGGCTCAGGCCTCTCAAGCCCTGGGAAGGAGCTTGGGTTTTATTCTAAGTGGCTTGACATGTGTTCTGCTCGACAGCCACAAAGGCTCCAAAGGCTCTTGAACGACACTTGGTTATTAGTCCTTGTAGACGGAGGTAGGTTAGAGTAGCAGTAACAGCAGGGGAGAAGAGGTGTGGGTCAAGATGGCTTTTACCTAAATAATTGCTATCACTCAGGTGCCCAGAAGTGGGGAGATGGCACACTCCCACTGGGTTTAATACCCACAAAAACAACTAAGTGAAGTGGAGCTGGGCAGTCTACCTGAAAAAGAATTCAGAGTAATGATAGTAAAGATGATCTAAGATCTTGGAAAAAGAATGGAGGCACAGACCAAGAAGATACAAGAAATGTTTAACAAACAGCTAGAAGATTTAAAGAACAAAGAGAGATGAACAATAATTGAAATGAAGGGGCTTCCCTGGTGGCGCAGCGGTTGGGAGTCCGCCTGCCAGTGCGGGGGACACGGGTTCGAGCCCTGGTCCAGGAGGATCCACGTGCTGCAGAGCAGCTGGGCCCGTGCACCACAACTGCTGAGCCCACTTGCCGCAACTGCTGAGGCCCGCGCGCCTGGAGCCCGTGCTCCAGCGAGGAGTGGCCTCCGCTCGCGGCAACTGGAGAGGGCCCACGTGCAGCGGCGAAGACCCAATGCAGCCATAAATAAATAAATTTATTTAAAAAAATAAAATAATTGAAATGAAAAATACACTAGAAGGGATCAATGGCAGAATAAATGAGGCAGAAGAACAAATAAGTGAGCTGGAAGACAGAGTGGTGGATATCACTGTCGTGGAACAGAATAAAGACGTGGGTTTGATAAAGGGAGAGGGCAAAGTTTAAGGAAACCTCAATGATGGTGCAGTACCCAGAGCTAGTAACAGGGGGAGCTGTTACTCCCTTAGGCTGGAAAGGACACGGAGAGTGGTTACCAGAATCTAGAAATAGAGATACTGTTTAGAGAGGGCTGTACTCTTCCCATAAGGGACCCTGTCAGCCTGCGGGACCCCACATACAGGAACCTGGGAAGAATGACCTCACTCTCTGCCTGCCTTCTCATCTCCTGCTGGGGCTCTACCAACTGGACACCACAAGAGAGGGAGCCCATTGATGGAGATCACACAGGTCAGCCTCCCCAGGGCTGAGAACAGGGAGGCGGCCAGGGAGTGGATCTGGAGGGGCAAAAGAAAAACACCCAGTTCACCCTCCAGGACACAGGAAATGGAAATCGCATCCCTATGTGGAAGAGGGGCCAGACTCAGGCGCAGTGTTTGCTGACAATGGCCATCACCCAACATCTCCAACTTCAGGGCAGAAAAACCTCCTGGTTTCAGGAAGCCCAGGGACCCATGCAAGGAAAAACTTCAGGATCTGCTTTTGAAGGTAAGCTATTTGGATGCGGACTCAGAACTGCCAAAATGGAGCAAGAGGCACTTTCGATTGGTTGGAAGTCCCTCGAGAGATGTCCCTCATCTGCTGTTACTGGAATTTGCAACTCCTGTAAAAAGCTGCCCCGGGCATGACTCACTGAGTTGATGTCCAAACCACTGCCTCCACGGCTCTCCAACCCGTCCCTCTAGTCTCCTCCCTCTTTCTGCAGCTGCAACCTGAGAGGCAAACTTTGCTCCCTCCAGGGAGGGGCCCCCGGGACCTGGCGCCAGCTTCCTTGCCTGGCCAGCTGCCTTTGCACACTGCAGGTAGCCAGGATTTCCTGGGTTCCAGGGAAAAGGAAGCATGTTGGAAGAGTCCAGACAGTAGACGTCTTGTCGTTGCAGTTCACACTCCCAGAGGGAGGAGACGAGTGCTGTGGAGTCACAACCGGAAATCACCTGATCACTGTTACAAGCTCCGGCTCAGTAAATGAACTTAGGACAGCTCCATGGAGCTAAGCCTTCTTCGCATTGCTTTTTTTTTTTGGCTGTGCCATGTGGCTTGTGGGATTTTAGTTCCCTGACCAGGGATTGAACCCAGGCCCTCAGCATTGAGAGTGTAGAGTCCTAACCACTGGACTGCCAGGGAATTCCCCTTTTTTGTATTTCTTATTAACGAACTTGGTTTTCATGCATCTGGGAATTTGCAACAGCTGGAACCAGATGCTTTAGGGTTTAGTCTAGGTTTGTTTTGTTTTGTTGCAAGCTTCTCTTTTGCTGTCTTTTGGTCTGCATTTTTCCCTTGCTTCTACCTGGCTAAGGTAGAAATGTATCAGCCCTGCCAGATTCTCTCTAGCTGATCCGGCAGTGGCATGGGAGCGTGGTCAGGTCACGACGTGATTGTTATCAACTCAACCTGCTGGTTGACACATATGACCTACCTAGAATTGAAGGGCTGTATTCCAAGTTCCTCTGAGTCTTCAGCTGGCAAAGTTGTCATGATTTCCCTTAACCTGAGATGCACTGTTGAGAATTTTTTCCTTTACAAACTCACACTTCACTTGATGGAAGAAAGCAAGGAGCTTTAGACTCAGATTCAGGTTTGAATCCCATCTCCATCCATCACTGGCTGTGTGGCCTCAGACACAGGTTACCTAAGCTCACTGAGCCTCAGCTGTCCACCTGTCAAAATGGGCTTAATACCAACCTCATAGTATTGTTATAAGGATTCAATGGGATGACATGAATCCTTTACACGGTCTCGTTTAGCAGGTATCCGGTGTCCTCCTGTTCCCAGCCTCCTTATTCACACATTTTAACCCTTTTCATCCAGGCTGCTGCCTTCAGGATCTTGCTTAACCACAAGAGGAGCCAGCGTGATTATGCAGTTTATTGCTGTTCACAGACTTCCCTACTCCTTGGAGCTCCAGCCATCATCTAGCCCTTGCCAAGCCTTCTGCGGGTTGTGTCCTACAGAGTGTGATGTTTGGAGCACCATGTTGATTTGGGAAGATGGAAATTCAGAGCAATGGATTGGAAGTACAGTGGGTGGGGAGGGTGTGGGAGAGACTTGGGCGATCAGCAGGGGCTGTGAAAAACCATGGAACTGCTGAGAATGGCAGGAAAAAAACAAAGCAGCCCTGATGAGGCTGGGCAGCAGGTGCTGCAGAGATCTTACTGGCACACAAGACGCCCTCAGTATTGGTGAAGGAATGAATTTGGAGGATGAGGAAGAACTCAGGGAATGGGCAAATCAGCCAGCAGTCTCAGGGCACTTAGAAAGGCTGGGTTTCTGCTGAAATGCCACTGATCAGAGAGGACCTCCTTGTCCTTTGATATACAACAGCACTTGATCCGTCGTCCACTGGAGCCACTGTCCTTCCTGGCTCCCCTGCGGTGCTTATCACCATGTTGCATATTTATTGTATATTTATTGGTTTGTTGTTTGGCTACTTCACTAGGATATGAACTCCAGGAGGGCAGGGACTTGGTCTCTTTTGTTTTCTCCTGCATCTCCGGCCCCTACAACAGAGCATGGCACACAGCAGAGACTCGGTACATATATTTGAATACGTACATGATTGAATACATGAGAGTCATTACAGGGATGGGAGGACCGGGGAGAAAGACTTGCCATGGTTCTCAAACTTAGGGTGCCTCGGGATCACCTGGGGCCGGGTTAGAACGGGGATTGTCTGGCCCATTCCCACCAGCTGAATCAGACTGTTCTGGGGCAGATATTCTGAGGACTCCACTGAGACGCACTGGACTTGCCTTAGAAACTGCTGGATTTCCCCCAATCACTCTCCCTCCTAGAATTATCCTCCCTTCACTTATCTCAGAATCACTTTGTGATGTCCAAGCACTCGACTTAATAGCTCTTCTCTCTCTATATGTCTCGATACATCACCTTGGTGAAGCCCACCCAGAATAACTTGATGAAAAAGAAGAGAGAACTTTCTCCAGACTGCTCCATCCCAAGATGCTGCTCTTGGGCTCCCCAAACACTCCTTCCTAAGAGTTCTACTTGCTGGTACCCTATGAAAATACTAAATTTTAACCTTTAGCCCTTTACTGTTCAGTACTTCATAGCCTCTAGTCCCTTATTTCTAAATGATCTTCTGTGTTTGAATTACTCACGTTAGAGAGTACTCTCGGAGGACGGGGACTGCAACTTTTATTTTCCATTTTTCCCTTAGTGCTGGCTGTCCGAGAGTCTGCTCTATGAATGCTCTTAACTCACTGGCCAATTAACAGCCACAGCTGGGCACTGCATAAGCGCCTGAAACATGAAAATGATGATGAGAGCGATAACAATAACAGCCTCTTGGATATGAAGCCTCCAAGTGCCTTCCTTTCTAGAAGACCGATGACTTGGTAGAAGAGGAATTTTCCTATTGTTATGTAACTTTCACCAAACGTTTCTTCACTACTCTTTGGCTTTCCTCCGGGCCCCAATCACATGATCTGTCCCTAAAGGAATTTATTCAGTTAGCCCCAGGAAGTATATGCCCACAGTATGAATGTTTAGGTCGATGTGGAAAGAGGGGAATTTGCAGGGAGATCAAAGGGGGAGCTAATACTTTCACCTCTGCTGACTCACCTGACAGTGAAGCAGAAATCGCAGGACAGATGGCTCTTGCCCTCTGAATTTGCAGAAATGTTATTTTAGTCCTGTGCCCATTGCTCATGATAAAAACAGTGGCAAATAAAATGAAAGGACCACGATGGCTTGCTGTCCGCTGTTGCTGGTGGTGGTGGTGGGGTGTGTGTGTGCGTGTTGCAGCAGTTTCATCTTTTATGAAAATGCTTCTGACACTCCTTCAGCTCTGCCTCCCAACCCCAAACCAAAGACGACTCCTGTCTTTACAGTTTCCATTGCCGGCCCCACTGTTCTCCCAGAGACCTTGCTTTGAATACTAGAAGCTAACTCTGATTTCTTCCACTCCCAAGTGCTTGCTGCACCCAGTGGACTCTACCTCCACTGTCTCGCCCACAAGCATCCCTCCTTCCCATTCTCTTGGCTACCACAGCAATTCCGATCCGCACCATTCCCCAATCAGTATCCCCTCCCCCCACTCACCCCATATATCATGGACAATTTCAGCTTTCTAAAGCAACTCCCTGGTTTCAAAGGCTCCCAATTTATCTACCGAAAAGACGCAGATTCACTGGCTTGGTTGTCAAGCCCTTGCAAGAGAGCCCCGACCTACCTGGCCAGGCTTATCCCCTCTACTCTGGCATCTAGGCATTTTCTCAGGTTGTCTCTGTGTCCAGGGACGCTCTCCTTTAGCGTCGTGTCTGTAGAAACCTTGTGTACTATTTTAGGCCTCACCAAGTGAACATCAACGGGCTCTTCAGTTTAGCCAGTCTTCACGGAATCTCCAGACACAGTGCTAGGTGTTGCGGATCACAGAAATGAATAAAGCACGGCCCCAGCTCTCAGCGGAGTTCACTGTCTCGTAGGGGAGAGTGATGGGGGAGCATTCAATAAAGCTAACGGTTTCAACAATTCAGATTTCTGTGCAAGTAGAGAGAAGGGGTACCTGACTTTGAACTTGTTTGTGGGGCAGGGACGGTGGGAAGACAGGGAAGCAGATATGGAGGGAGTGACACGTGGGCAGTTAGGTGATCATGAGAGGGCAGCGCATAAGCCACCGAACGAGATGAAACAAGTGCAAGGAGGCTGTGGAGAAGCACAGCCAGGTGCTCTATCACGTGGGACATTTGTGAACAGGCTGTACGGAAACGCTGTGCCTCAGACCAGTTCACTAAGAGAGGAAGAGAGAGGAATTTTCTTCTGCCTCTTGATGGTCATTGGTCAAAGTTTATCCCACGGGGCACTGAGTCCCCACGTGGGCTTTTGGGAAGCTGCTGGGGAGGTCAGATCCCCGGTCCTGCTACATAGAGCTTCATCCAAGTCTCGACGTGATGAGAGGATCAGAGTCTTCAAGAGTCTGGTGTGCTCGTGGACCTGGGTACCAGAGCTGCCAGGGCTCCTACCATGGCAGGTACAACAGACGCTGTGTCTGATCCCAGCCTCACTCCAGGGGAGGCAGAGAAGCCAGCACTGGGGGGCAGTGGAGACTTCAGCTGTGGTGATGGTGGCTGGGCTTTCCACGAAGTCCAATCTACCTCTTGAACTTCTCATTCATATGTAGGCCTTCCCATGATATCTGGCTTCCAGACCATAATATCTGGTCTCAACTTTTTTGGAAGACAAGGCTACTTACTACATGGAGGGTAGATTTAAAGGGGTAGATTTAAAGAGATTTGAAGTCTGGGAGCAGAGAGATTAGCTAGGAGGCTCTTCAATTGTCTTAGTAAGAGATGATAAACATCTCAACTAGGATAGTGGTAGTGGTGATGGAGAGGAGAAAAAGAACCTGACAGATATCTGCCACTGCACTGTGGCCCCCCAATTCACGTGTTAACTCCAACACGATGGTATTTGGAGATGGGGGTCTTTGGCAGGCAATTAGATTTAGATGAGGTCATGAGGGTAGGGCCCTCATGATGGGATTAATGCCCTTATAAGAAGAGACAACAGAGCTGTCTCTCTTCCTCTCTCCCCCTCTCCCCCCCCCTCTCCTCTCTGCCATGTGAGACCAGAGCAAGAGGGTGGCTATCTGTAGGTCAGGAAGAAAACTCACACCAGAACCCGACCATGCTGGCGCTCTGACCCGAGACTTCCAGACTCCAGAACCAATAGAAAATGAATTTCTGTTGTTTAAACCACCCAGTCTATGGTATTGGTATTCCGTAACATCTTATGGGAAATCCTTATGAACTTTCTGGCCAGCCCAATACTTTGTTATGGCAGCCTGAGCTGACTAATACATGGGGGGTTGAGGGAGAAGAAGGAATCAAGGTTGATTCCAAAGTTTCTACCCTGGGTAACTGGAAGGAAAGATGGCGATTCCAACATGTGAAATGGAGAAGGCAGAAGTTTCCCACTATTTGAACCATTGGAAAAACCAAGAGAACAAGACCACCATTTCTGAATGGCCCAAACAGAATCCAAAGGCCAGAACAGGACACAGTTGACACTTTTTATATTACAAGAGAAATTTCCAAAATTCCAGTTTGTCTAATGATTTTCTGAATCTATTTTTTTAAATTAATTGAATATCTTCTTTAGGAGTTTAAAAGAAAATCTCATCTTCTGGTATGCCAATCTGACAAAGGTTAAAGAAAGCCATCATCTTTCGTTTCACATTACCGCCTTACAGACTGGATTTAAAAAATAGATACATAATCATCTGAGTCGCAAGGCTCTTTTTTAGCTCAGAGAGTAGGAGGTAGATTGGCATGCAAGAGGTTCATTTAGCAAGTATATTCCGAGTTATGTTGCCACACTGTCCTGTCAAGATTGAAATGCTGAGAACAGCAAACAGGCTTGCCGTCCATAACAAAGTCATGTCTCAAGTCAGGAGCCCATGGATCACTGAATCTGCTTCACCCAATATCTCCCTGGGACCGATTTTTAAAAGGATAGAATCGAGATAGGATGTCGGGATCTAGAAATTATGTCAAGCCATTCTTATTATCATTCATCTTCCGTTGTCTTCTTTGCCAAGTTGTGCCATTGTTTCTCTTTCGAATCAGGTCTTTGAAAAATATATTGCAGGGACAGTTTTGGACATCTTGACTTGAAATTTCCAGCAGCTCTTTCAGTAAGTGCTTTTCTGTTTCCATGGCAACCAGCAACATTTTGAAGAGGCGGTGACAGGTTCAGCACAAACCAGCTACCGTGGGGAGTGTGTGTCAGTATGTCAGCTAAAGTCAGTGGCAAAATTACCACCTTCTGGGGCTTTCTCTGACATGGCCAACTTGACCTTCTAAAGAAAGAGGAACAGAATGATGATGACAAAGTCATTTCCGCCCCCCAGAATTTCGGGTCTGTATTCTGTTCCTCTCTCCATCACCAAGTCATTCAGCACTCCCACTTTGAAGCCACCAGCAGAGCAGATGTGGTGACTGCTGTCTGCGAAACATGTGTGATCACTGGGCTAGAGAGAGGAGATAGCTCTGGTAAGGTAGGTGACTTGCCTATTGGCTGACACTCCCTGCCTTGTGGAATTCATTCCCAAGAACCCTAATGTGTCTTGCTAGGAAATTTCAGATTGGGTTCATTGCTTTAAGAATTCACGGTTTTTATCACATCAAAAAAATAAAATACTTAGGGATAAACCTTACCAAGGAGGTGAAAGACTTATTGCTAAGAACTATAAAACATTAACAAAGGAAACCGAAGATGATTCAAAGAAATGGAAAGGAATCCCATGCTCTTGGATTGGAAGAATTAATATTGTTTAAATGGCCATACTACCCAAAGCAATCTACAGATTTAATGCAGTACCTATCAAAATACCCATGACATTTTTCACAGAACTAGAACAAATAATCCTAAAATTTATATGGAACCATAAAAGACCCAGAATTGCCACAGCAATCCTGAGGAAAAAGAAGAAAACAGGAGGCATAACCCTCCCAGACTTCAGACAATACTACAAAGCTACAGTCATGAAAATGTGTGGTACTGGCACAAAAACAGACATATGGATCAATGGAACAGAATAGAAAGCCCAAAAATAAACTCACACACCTATGGACAATTAATCTTCGACAAGGGAGGCAAGCATATACAATGGGGAAAAGACAGTCTCTTCAGCAAATGGTGTTGAGAAAGTTGGACAGCCACATGTAAATCAATGAAATTAGAACACACCCTCTCACCATACACAAAAATAAACTCAAAATGCCTTAAAGACTTAAATATAAGACAAGACACCATAAAACTCTTAGAAGAGGACATAAGCAAAACATTCTCTGACATAAATCATACCAATGTTTTTTTAGGTCAGTCTCCTAAGGCAATAGAAATAAAAGTAAAAATAAACAAATGGGACCTAATCAAACTTATAAGCTTTTGCACAGCAAAGGAAACCATAAACAAAATGAAAAGATGAACTGGGAGAAAATATTTGCAAATGATGTGACCGACAAGGGCTTAATTCTCAAAATATACAAACAGCTCCTACAATTCAATAACAAAAACAAACAACCCGATCGAAAAATGGGCAGAAGACGTAAATAGACGTTCCTCCAAAGAAGACCTACAGATGGTCAACAGGCACATGAAAAGATGCTCATCACCGCTAATTATTAGAGAAATGCAAATCAAAACTACAACGAGGTACCACCTCACACTGGTCAGAATGACCATCATTAAAACATCTACAAATAATAAATGCTGGAGGCGGTGTGGAGCAAAGGAAATCCTCTTACACTGTTGGTGGGAATGTAAATTGGTGCAGCCATTATAGAAAACAGTATGGAGGTTCCTCAAAAAAACTAAAAATAGAGTTGCCATATGATCCAGCAATCATACGATCCAGAAATCATATAACTCCTGGGCATACACCCCAGGAGTATAAATTATAGACAAAACTATAATTCAAAAAGATACACGCACCCCAATGTGCACAGCAGCTCTATTTACAATAGCCAAGACATGGAAACAACCTAAATATCCATAGACAGATGAATGGATAAAGAAGATGTGGTACCTATACACAATGGAATATTACTCAGCCATTAAAAAGAATGAAATAATGCCATTTGCAGCAACATGGATGGACCTAGAGATGATCACATGAAGTGAAGTAGTCAGAAAGAGAAAAACAAATACCATATGACATCACTTATACGTGGAATCTAAAATACAACACAAATGAACATCCACAAAACAAAAACAGACTCACAAGACTTGTGAGTCTTGTGAGTCTGTTTTTGTGAGAGTTGTGAGAGTTGCCAAAGGGGAGGGGGTTGAGGAGGGAAGGTTTGGCAGTTTGGGGTTAGCAGATGCAAACTATTATATATAGGATGGATAAACAACAAGGTCCTACTGTACAGCACAGGGAACTGTATTCAATACCCTACGATAAACCATAATGGAAAATAATATATATATGTATAACTGAGTCACTTTGCTGTACAGCAGAAATTAAACACAACATTGTCAATTTAAAAAAATTCATGGTTTTTACATAGTTGCATGTAGCAGAGAGAGAGGGGCATACATTTCTCACAGACCCTGAGATTCTGCTGGATCTGGGGAGACATTCCTGGTAGGTGTGTGACCCACCTGTAAAAGTCCAATTACACGTGGGCTAGGTATGGGGCACTGTCAGCAGGAGAGCTGGTGACCTCCCTCTCCAGCTTCCTAAGGAGCTGGGTGTGGCGTGTGTTTAAAAAAAAAAAGAAATCCTCAATGAGATTCAACAAACACCTTGCCACTCTCACAAATGCAAAAGGAGAAACTGTTATATTTATTTTGCTCTAGATTTTATCAGCCTTGGCCACAGAAGAAAGACCTCTGTTTGCCTTGTCAGATATGCTCAACTTAGAATCTGCAGGAGATGCCACGTATCCTCAAGGCTCTTACCATTTCTCTGTGCTTGCGTTCCTTGTCCTGCAGGCTTTCTCTGGAGCGCCCCAGCTATTGGCACAGGTGACAGGCCAGTGTGTGAGGGAATTAACAAACTCTGAGAGCAGCCATCATCCAACTGAAGGGAGATACGGGACAATTATCTCTGCTCTCTCGCCGCCTGGAATGGGGAAGTTAGGGTGTGTGTCTACACTGGCTCCAAGGGTTCCCAGGTGGAAGAGAATTTCTTTTTTTATAAATTTATTTATTTATTTATTTTTGGCTGCGTTGGGTCTTCGTTGCTGCACGGCTTTCTCTAGCTGTGGCGAGCAGGGGCTCCTCTTCGTTGCGGTGAGTGAGCTTCTCATTGCGGTGGCTTCTCTTGTTGCGGAGCACAGTCTCCAGGTGCGCGGGCTTCAGTAGTTGTGGCGCGTGGGCTCAGCAGTTGTGGCTTGCGGGCTCTAGAGTGCAGGCTCAGTAGTTGTGGCGCATGGGCTTAGTTGCTCCGTGGCATGTGGGATCTTCCCAGACCAGGGCTCGAACCCGTGTCCCCTGCACTGGCAGGCGGATTCTTATCCACTGCGCCACCAGGGAAGTCCCGAGAATTTCATTAAGCAAGTTATGCACTTATTTACTGCACCTTTTACTGACTGCCTCTCTTCTCCTGACTCATTTCCCTACTGACCTGTGGATAATTCCTGGGAGGGCTTTTTATATATTTAATTTTATTTTCCTACCAATTTTTTAAAATGAGGTGAAATTCACATCCTAACATAAAATTAACCATTTTAAAGTGAGCGATTCCCTGGCATTTAGTACATTCACAAAGTTGTGCAACCCCATCTCTATCTGATTCCAAATCATTTTCAGCAGTGCAAAAGAGAGCCTCACACCTATTAAGCTGTTACTCCCCCACCCCACCCCCTCCTCAGCCCCTGGCAACCACCAATCTGCATTCTGTTTCTATGTATTTACCTACTCCGGATATTTCACATAAATGAAATTGTATAATATGTGACTTTTTGAGTCTGGCTTCTTTCACTTAGCATAATACTTCCAAGGTTGATTCACGTTGTAGGACGTGTCGGTACTTCATTCCTTTTTCAGGTGAATAATATTGCATTGTATAGATGCACCAATTTTGTTTATTCATTTGTCTATTAATAGGTATTTGGGTTGTTTCCACCTTTTAAGCTATTGTAAATAGTGCTGCTATGAACATCCACGTACAAGAACTGGTTTGAGTCCCTGGTTTCAATTCATTTGGGCCTATATTACCTAGAAGTGCATTTGCTGCATCTTATAATTCAATGTTTAACTTTTTGAAGAACTGCCCAACTATCTCCACGGTGGTTATACTGGGGTTCAATTTCCCCACATCCTCGCCACCACTTACTATTTTCTGTTTAAAATTATGCCTATCCTAGAGGGTGTGAAATACCTCATTGAATACCTTTTCCGTGTGCTCGTTCCGAAACACATGGAAAAGTTTTAAAGAAGAACACAAAGCACAGAACACCTGTGTACCCTCCGCTTAGCTTCAACAATTTGGATTTGCCGGAGTAGTTTCTGGTGGTGTCATTTAACCCGTTCGTCCATCTTGTGTATTTTCTGTAAACTGGGAGTTTTGTCTAAAAGCCTGAATAGGTTCAGGTGAAAGATCTCAACTTAACTTTTTTTTTTTTTTTTTTTGCGGTATGCGGGCCTCTCACTGTTGTGGCCTCTCCCGTTGCGGAGCACAGGCTCCGGACGCGCAGGCTCAGCGGCCATGGCTCACGGGCCCAGCCGCTCCGCGGCATGTGGGATCTTCCCGGACCGGGGAACGAACCCATGTCCTCTGCATCGGCAGGCGGACTCTCAACCACTGCGCCACCAGGGAAGCCCTCAACTTAACATTTTAAATAATAATAGCAGACAAGAGTACTAGGCGCGTAGTAGGGGCCCACTGTTCCACGCACATATTCTTACCGAATCTCAAAATGACTCTGGGTAGAGGAGGCAGCAGTTGTTTCTACCTTCCTGGAATCCACAGCTGTCTCTTCTGGCCGCAACACTTTGACTTTCTTCTCAGAAACCACCATTCCTCCTTTGGTCCTCTGGCTAGGAGTTGCTGACTGCAACCCCTAACACCAGAGGTGCCCCTGACTAAGGCGTAACAACCAGAGTTGCAGTGATTGGCCAACGAGAGGCACGTGATCCGCTTGGGCCGATGAGAGCCAGCCTTTGCGCTACCGCAGTTCATGGAATAGAAGGCTATGTCTTTGACTGTAGGACTCACTGTAAAGAGAGTACTGCCGAGTAGTTATGAAAGGGCACCATTTGTCAGATACAGCCTGATTTCAGAAATGTTCAAACATGAAAAGGAAAAATGTCGTACATTGCTGGCCATCTTGCCCTCCCTGGAGGAGAGCCTGTCTGAAGAGTGGAGAGGTGTTTCCTGGGGAGAGTTGCTTAGCTCTCCACGCACTCCTTCCTCTTTTCTAGTGGCCTAGGGACAAGCATTGGGAGGCTGCTGGCTGAAGCTCTGGGTGCTCAGGAAACCGACCCAGTCTCCCCCAACACTTGCAGAAAATGCCCTCTACTCACTCATCTTTCCTGACGGCCAGGGTCCTTTGGGTCCCCAAATTTGCAGAGACTTCACGGATTCCACTGAGTGGGGGAGTGGGGGGTGAGCGGGGGGAGGCAGCAGTAGAAGCAGCTACACAGCCCACAGACACGGGTCTGTGATGGACAAGACATTCCCGTGGGGACTACAGTGGTGGTCAGGGCACTGGGAGGGAGGTCCCAGAAACCACCCTCCCCCAAAGATCTCCAGGCACTGGGCTCAGAAAACGGACTGTTTGAAGGGTGACCACTTAGCTGTGTGACACTGGGCAAGTTACCCAGCCTCTCTGAGCCTCAGCTTCCTTACCTATACTGGCTTGTCATTTACAAGGTTGCTGGCAGGCTTAAATGAGAACATCTCTACAGAGCTTATCACAGCACCAGGCACATTGTGAGTGCTTACCACTTGTTAGCTGTCGCTCTGCCCAAGGTTATCCAGACCTTATGTGTCTGGCCAGCCTTGAACCTAGGGATGTCTAGCTCTCCAGCTGTGTTCTTAACACCTCCCCAGGATCCTTTCACAGCCTAGATCTCCTCCCCTTTTCCCCACTATTGTCACTCTCTTAAACTCACAGCTAAATTGTGACGAAAGAGGGATTTGTGGCAAATGGCTCAGCAGGATTTAGAAGCAACTGCTGGGCACGTCTGCTGCACACGTTGACAGACTCCAGAGAACAAAGCTGTGACCACCTCAGCTCACCTCCGGAGTCTACAGTGGGGGTGGGAAGGGAGGAGCTGGAAGACTGGGTGTGGGGCAACGCCCATGGGGACCTCCAGGGGCCTCCCAGACCCTCCAGTTGTGTGTCTTTCAAAATCACAAAGCTTAGGAATGAGTTGTGTGTATGTGCTCTTTTTGTTGGAATCTCAAAAGTCAAAAGGTATTTTTAACAGAGGTGGACACTGGAGAAATTCAGCGATGGCTGTGTAAGGCAGGTTTCCGGGCAGCCCAAGATGTGTGCAGCCTGACAATCCGGTCCCTGGGAGACGGAGCTGGTGCCGGGATGATGTGGGTACGGGGGCGGGATACAGACAGAGACCAAGAGAGAAACAGAGGGAGGAACAGACAGATAGATACAGAGGGAAACAGAGACACAGAGAAGCAGAGAGGGAGAGAGACAATAAGAGACAGAAACACACAGAGAAAGGCAGAGAGAGAAACAGAAAGAGACAGAGATACAAAGAGAGACAGAAAGAATCAGAAGGAGAGAGAGAGAGGACAGAAAGAAGGAGAGAAGAGGACATTTGTTAATTTAAAGAGAAAAGAAAAGAGAGAGGCAAGAAAACGGAGAGAAAGAGCGGAGGCAGGGAGAACTTGAGGTGAGAAAGAGACAAAGATTAAAGAGAAAAAGGAAACAGATGAGAGAAAGGCTGAGGGGAGCAGAGAAAGGAGGTGGGAGGGGGCGGGAGGGATCTGATTAGCCAGTGAGGACCTTTCCCCATTTCTGTCTCCTGTATTTTTCCTCTGGCAGGTGGAGCGCCAAATTAGCAATAATCTCATGCCTGTGGAAGCCCTGAATCCCAGCCCAGTATCCAGGCTATGTTAGAGGTTTATGGATCTGATTCTGTCCTAGCTTTTTTCCCCACCAGTTTCTGCCCCAAAGTAGACACTTCTCCTAGGCACTCAATGCTTGTTCATAGGACACTACTTTGGAAAGACCCTGGGAGCTACCGACAGCCTGGAACCGGGCACATAATTTTCAAAATGCAAACATGGGGCCTCTTGTTCAAAAATTATCAAGACCTTGACAGCTGATCATTAAACCAAGCATGGGGCTCTTCCAAGGGCAGGGCACCTACTCCCCTCACTTAGATGCGAGTGAGTGGAAGAGCGAGGACCCCAGGGCCTCTGGGAATGGCAAGAGGCAATGGCTCTACCTTGGGTTTCTCTGTTAACTTCATTCATTCATTCATTCATTCAACAGATATTTAAGACTGCTAGCCTGTAGCTACAGTCTTAAATATGGCAACAAAACCCTCCATTTCTCAAGTACTTTTCTGTGCTAAGCATTTTATGTGTATTATCTCATTTCATTCCCATTAATAACGAGACAGCATGGCTGTTATTATCACCAGTCCCATTTTACAGATCAGGAAACTGAGGCCACTGGCTTAAGTCCCAGGGCTATTAAGTTGTAGAGCCAGGGCTGTTGGCCTAGAGCCCTCATTCTTTACTCTCAGGCCTGTCTGTCTCTATTGCTCTTCCGAAAGGAACAGGAGACAGAAAGCGGGGCTCAGTAGGAAGGAGCATCTGCTTCATGATTTCTGGTGAGCAGGGAAATTAGAGAGATGAAAAGGGGAGTAGACTTTAAACAGGAGGAAGGCTCTTCCACATAAATGTAGGAGTTTTCACATACTGGGGTATGGGCAGAATTGGCAGGAAGCAACAAATCACAGCCCCAAAAGCACAGCCTGCCTGTGCCCTAGGGACACGGGAATGAGCAGAGTTCAGAAATTCAGCATGTGATGTGTAGTGAAAGCATCCGGTGCAAGGAATTACGGTTTTGTAAGTTTGGTTTGTTTCTCTGAAGTCGCTAACACACCGTGTCAGTTTGCACTGCAGTGGACACCACCTGATGGATGTGTCACATCCTCCGGAACGGGGGTTCTTAGCCTGGGGGTGGGAGTGAGCTCTGATTCTCCTGCACTTGGATGTAGCTTTCCTGGTGGGCGCTCTCCAGAAGCAGACCCTGAGTTAAGATGCCACTAAAAGTGGTTGTTTGGGAGGTGATACCAGGAAGCACCAAAGGACAGTGGGTAAGTAACCCTCAGAAGGGAAGGAAGACCATAAAAATGTCTTATTATTGTTATTGAGCACTGGGAACTCTGGGGACAGCATAGAACATACCTCACAGTTGTTCCTCCCAAGGGAACTAAGAGCTGGGATAGTAATCCCTCAACTCCATCCCTCATTGGCTGAGAACTGCTCCCAGGTATATCCCTCTAGCGCATCCAGATGCCCTGTAAGCCGCGTAGAGTATTTAATTCTTACCTGTGGGTCTTGACATTCGGTATACAAGTTATTACTAAATATAGAATTGTCGGTACACTACACAAATATTACAAATTTTCAGATGTAGATAGATGCTTTGTGAATATGACTGCAGGTGTGTGTTTGCGGGGAGAGGCACCTACACAAGACATATTTTCTCAGTTACCCGACATACAAATAATAGTCCATTAGTAATATACCTCTTAGTTTCAAGGAACAGAAACCCAACTCAAATTGGCTTTATCCCAAAGAGAAGTTTTGGTTCATATGATTGCAAAGGCAAGAGGAAGTGGGTCTGACCTTCAGTCCAGTTGGATCCAAGAGCCTCAACAACGTCACCAGGAATCTCTTCTTTTCCATTTCTGGGATTCGTTTTTCTTGGTCTTTTTTTCATTTACAGCCAGGCTTGTCCCACGTGACAGCAAGATGGCTGCCGGCAGGTCCTGTCATCCCTCCAGCAGCCTGGCAACTTCCACACAAAGAGTGAGCCTGTTTCCCATTGGCCCAGATTGGGTCACGTGACCACCTCTGAGCTAATTCTGGAATCTCTGATTGGCCAGACTGTGGTCACGTGCTCAGAGTCAGGCGGTAGGGTGGCTCCACCCAAGCACGTGGACTGAGATCCCCTCTCTCTCGTGGTTTCCCAAAGTAAAATGGAGGAGCTATTACTAAAAGAAGGGAGCCTAGATTTCCATTACAACCAGCATGTGGCATGCCCGCCACGAAAAAGCGACCTTCCTTTTGGAAAATGTTGGGATGTACACCAAAATATACCAGGGTCTTCCTAAAGAGACATACGGTTGGTTGCCATGATTTGGGGATAAAAGTATGGTTCTTGCAACATAATTTGATGAAATCATTTTGATTATATAAACCGCTCAGAGAATCCTCCAGTAGAAAATAGTTGAAATTCAGGAAGGAGGGACTCTGGGGTGTGTGTGTGGCAGGGGTGGGAACTGAGGCAGAGTGGGTATATATCCACGGTAGAGAAGAGGTCCAGGTAGAAGAGCCTCCCTGCAGGTGGGATCCCGCAGTACCGTGGGTTAGAGCCCGACTGATAACCATAACACCTTCTGCCTGGCTCTATTTCATGGGCAAGGAGGAAGTACCAACGATGTTCATTTCTCTTTCTCTGTCAAGAGTCAAGGGCAGTCCACTCATCCTCCAAACTGAAAACTGTTGTATCAGAAACAGTCCATTTCATCAGATGACTTTGTCCAAAGGGAATAACCCTTGTGAGGCAGTGAAGTGTGGCTGAGGCTGCCATCTGGTGGTTGAAAGGGACTCAGACGCTGGCAACCTTGGCCATACCTTGCTTGGGCTTCCCTGTTGATACTCATTTCTTCACAAATATTTAAGAATGCCTATATGTGCCAGGCAACCATGTTGCAAACAGTAGTATTAATAGCATTGTTTTAAAATGGGAATTTTTTAGTTGAGTGCAAATAAAAACATACTGGAAATGTAAGGAAATAAAAAGTAGCTCTTTAAAACTTGTTAAGCCATGAAATTCATGTCGAAATTATTTTTTTCTATCCTACGCCATCTTTTAGGGTAGAGGGTTAGTAAATCTTGGACAGAGTTATAACATGGAGAGAGAAAGAGTGGGGAGCAGAGGGAGGGCGAGAAACTTGGAATGGGAGGTTGGTGGTGATCGAACTTTCCAGAAAGTGGCATTCATACCTTATCTTTGCTTTCAGATTCCACTTTGGTGAAGTATTTCCTCTGTTTCTACTGTTGCAGAACATACAGAACCATCACCTGTATTTGTGGAGCTGGTTCCATGCATTATTATGCTTTACACTTGGGACAGGTAGGTTGATGTTGGCGCCATCAGCGGGCCAGGGTTTTCTATCCACTTAGTGTCCATTCTTAGTGGCTTGCTTTTGTCCTCACGCTGGACTCTTCCACTGCGAGATGAACACTGACTGGGTTCAGAAAGGAGAAAAGAGGGCTGGTGCTGTAGCAGCTGTGTCTGTCCCCTTTTATCAGGAAAGCAAACACTTTTTTAGGGCAACCCTCACTCTCCACCAACACACACACACACACACACACACACACACACACACACACACACACACACACACACACACACACACACACACACCCAACTTCAGCTAATGCTTGTTGACCAGGATGGGTCAGAAGATCAACCCTAACAGCAAGGGAGGCTGGGGAACTGGGTAACAGGATTGTCATAATTGAAACCAGCCATGACCCCTTGTTGGAAGATGGGTTCATGGCTGCTCTGAACAAAATTAGGGTTCCGTTAGCAGAGAGAAGAGAAACAGATATTGGATACTGTCTGCCCCAGCACTCCATCGCTTTCAGGACAGTTAGTAACTTTTCCTTCCTCTTTTATGCAGCGATTTAGAAGCCCCATAGCGAGGAGCTTCGCACTGACACAGAAAGGCGACTCCTCCCTATTGGGGTCCCTCACTCCAATACGCTGCTAATCGCTGATGGAGTCAAGACTCAAACCCAGAGTTGCAGCTCCTCACTACTGCTGAACACAGCCAAACACCTCCCAGGACAAAAACAGTGAGGCAGAGTCCCCGAGCTCAGGGCGTCCGCAGGATCAGAGCCTGCTTGGGTTCTGGGTGCCCAGCACTGCTCAGGCTGGCTCAGGCGTTCCTACCCAGGACACCGACCAGGAGCCAGACCTCCTGTGTCCCCTTCCCTCATGGATGAGCTAGGTGGACTTGGGCAAGTGACTTAGCCTCTCTGAGCCTCAGACGCCACATCTGTAAGAGGAGAATGATAATAATTTTACTGACAGGAGTAAATGAGATATTAAAGGGCATCAAATAACTAGGAAATCTAAAACTATTCCAAAAGAGAAAGTGCATTTAAAATGTAGAAAACAAAACAAAAAGAACTAGCAAGCAGCCGGCGAACGCCAGCTACTATTACCATGATTGTTATGATTATTACTGTGTTATCCTGGCAGGGATCTCTTTGGTCACTGCTTTATTGTTCTCCCTCTCCTGGCCCAGGGCTGCCCATTCTGCTCAGTTTGTCTGAAGCACATTTACTAGTGCAGGTGGGTTCATGGTCTCAGGGGAAGCTCTGTCTCTCCACTATTGTTCTAAACTTGTAGGCAGCCAGGCCTGGGAAACAGAATCTTGGTTTCCGAAAGCATCCCGGGTACCCTCTGCCTTTCCGTCTTCTTTCTTCACCTTGTCTGTCCTTCCTCGGAATCTCCTCGGTTCCATACCTGATTTTGAGTGACAGGCCCATGGATGATTCAGCCCCACCCTGGTCCTGCCAGTGGCCCCGCCCCACTGGTGAAACTTCTCTCCAGGAAACCTATCAGAAGCCCCACCCCTTCATTTTATAACGGAAGGTGATTGGATAGCTGCAGGGAAGGAGCACGCCCGACGTCCACCCAGGATGCTGCCCTACGTGCCTCCCCCACCCCGTTCTCCATTTACTGTGAGTTGTCCCTGAGGTGATAAGGCGAACTTGGAGCCCCCTTCCCCCATCCTTGAAAATTACCTAAATTTTGGATTGGATTCCCCACGTGGCCACCAGAGGGAGCATTAATCACAAAGTCCAGTCCTATCCCTCCCCTCCCTACCTACGTGTGGTCTGCCCCCTTCGGCTGCTCTGACCCCTCCCACCATGCAACCCCCTCTCTCCACCCTCCAGCCACACTGGCTGTCCCTCAAAGGGGACAAGCTCCCACTGGCCTCCCTCTGCCCCGAAGCTTCCCCAAACATCCCCGTATGGCTTTACTCTCCTTTCAGTCCCAGTTTAAAATCACCTCCTTGACCGCCCACCCCTAACCACAGCCGCACCTGGCTCATGCCTGCACTGGTCATTCCTGGCTCGTATCCTTGCTTGTCGTCATCTATCAGGATTTTTCTGCTTTCTTCTGGGTACCACCTGGAGGATTGCTTTCTTTGTCAAATGGAGACAGGCCGGTGATGGCTAACTGTATGTGTCAATTTGACCGGGCTAAGGGATGACCAGATAGCTGGCCAGACATTATTTTCAGGTGTGTCTGTGAGGGTGTTTCCCAAAGAGATTAGCACTTGAATTGGGAAACTGAGTAAAGATCATCACCCTCACCAAGGCAGATGGGCAACTTTGCAACCCACTGAGGGCCTGAAGAGAACAAAAGGCGGAGGATGGAGAATTTGCTGTCTGCTTGAGCTGCAGCATCTCTGCTCTCCTGTCCTCGGACACTGATGCTCCTGGTATGTCCTGCGTGGTGGTATGTGATGATGGCAGTGGACATGTCTTGTTCCAAACATTCCCCAAATGCTCCTGGAACCATTCCGAGTCAGCAGCCCTGTCTTGGCATTCAAAGTCTCAGTAGGTGTCATCCCAGCCGAATCCCCAGAAAATGGAAACATTCCACTCAGTGCCAGCCTGGAGCGTTTGTAACAAAAACCCCATAGCTTTGACTCTTTTTCATTTCTTTTATTAGCATCAATATATACAAAGTGGAAAATGACTTCATTTCATTATTCTAGCTTAGAAAGTTTGTTTTGCGTTTAATTCTATTTGGGCATAAAATGGAAATGAAAACTTCCCAGGAGAAAGCCTACCTTTGGGGGTTCCGAACAACTCAATAAAACGGGACCTCAAATGACCCAGCGACCTCAAAAACATAGGAAAGTCATACCCTTTGGATTGACCAAAAGAAAGGTCATTTTTGCCCAAGGCTCACGCTCAGCCTACACGTACCCACGTATTTGCCCAGTCCCGTCCGTCTGCTCGTACAACCATTTGGATCACGTAGCCACTTCGTTTCCTGCTGGGCTGTTCGGCAGTCTCCAAAGCTATCAGCCTGAGGTTCTGCAGGCTCTCCAAGGAGCTGGCTTCAAAAGGTCATTTTTAAAGCATGTCCGTGGAACTAAATAAGGATGGCCATCAAGTAGCAACCAGAATGCTTAAGCTGGCTAAATGATTCTACCCTCTACCACCAGAAGAAGCAGAAAGATGAGTCCCAAGCTGAAGAGGGTTGAGTGTGTGCATTTTTAAAGCACAGGGTGGTAGCTGGCAGATACAGCTTATACGAATTAGCATGTAATACGCACCATCACATGCATTCTTTGAAGCTCGAAATCTCTGTAAACGTATTTCCCCGATGTTTTACAAAGAGTAGCTTGTAGGAAGGTTCAGTCTGTTCTCAAGTTTAAGATTGTATCCTGTTCAAAAATATTTAATCCCAGCGGGTTTTAACATTGAGCTTATTAAAAACAGACATGACATGAGCTGAAATGAGATGCCTGGTAAATTTTTGGCACGATTATTATGATTTGTTTTACCTTTACATATTACAAAGACACATTCAGGTATTTTAAAAAGAAAAATAGACACCAACCTGTCTTTTCAATCACACTGTACATTGTCAAGCTTGCATGATCCATCTTTTGACTAAAACAAACTTTTAAAACATGGTCACAAAAAAAATTTAAAAAATAAAACATGGTCACAGGTGCTATATGACTAGGACAGAACTAAGACATTGGAATCCTGGAAGAAAAAGAAAAATCAACACCCCTCTACCCCATCCAACAGCCAATAAGAACTCCTGGGCCATGGCCTGGCCAGTTTCAGGGAACAGGGTTAGAATAAAGATTTTATATTTTGTCAGTCTTTAGGAAAGGCAAATATTTAGTGTTCATGTAACCACAGTATGTTCTAAAATTAAATATCATTAATAGAGTTCTTCATTCTGGATGACCCAGGGTTAGGATTAGAATCAGCATCAAATAGATATAAAAGCAAAGATTTGATTCTGCCTTCAAAAAAAAAGTGCATTATTTGCATTGCTGGTCTTTCTCCAGACATGACACTGCTCACTAATGGTCTGGAACATTTCTCCTCTGGTTCTTTCATATAACGGGGTGGGCTTTGGGCAGCTGGGCAGCAGCCTTTTATGATCCGGCTGGGAGGAGGGTGTGTGTGTGTGTGTGTGTGTGTGTGTGTGTGTGTGTGTGTGTGTGTGTGTGTGTGTGTGTGTGTGTGATCCGGCTGGGAGGAGGGTGTGTGTGTGTGTGTGTGTGTGTGTGTACACGCATGTGCAAAGCCAACTGCCATATTCTGTTTCGGATGGTTCCTAAGCAAGCTACCAAAACATGGACTCCCAGCCATTCTCCCAAAGGCATGGCAGCCAGAAAGGTCTTGTTTGAAAACCAGCTGATTTAAAACAATTCCAGAGAGCATGGGAAGGCTCCAAAGAGCACCCCAAAAGCCGCTGGGCCGGTGTGCCTCTCTGAGCCACTGGTTGACACTAGGGAGATCAATTAGCCTCACATGCACTTTTCCAAGCATCCTCACCCCTTGCCTTCTCTTTACACCTATATTTAGAAAAGAATCTTCCAGATAATCACACACTCACCAGTCCTACTGGGTTGAGGTGAAAGGACTCTGATCAAATACCAGGATGCGGGATTAATGAGATGCTAAGAGTTCCTTTCTGGCCTAAAATTCCTCCTTCTCTCCTCACTGGAGTTCAAATTGTGTGACGTGGATGCCGTTGTGGCTTTAAGCCCCCCGTTCCTGTTCCTCGGCACCTCTATGGTCAAGCATTCACGCCACCATCCAACATCCGGGCAGAGCTTCAGAGAATAGAAAAGTCGTTTCTTCTCATAGGACCCTCCCTCCCTCCAAAATACCTGATTGCAAGTGTATTCTGAAGGTGCCACCTTTTAGAGTGACAGTGCACTTGAGTCTCCCCTATTTTGAGGGCTCTGGCAGTGCAGCACCCTGGGAGGGAAACAGAGCTCACCCCTGGATTTCTCCCCTGCAACCCAAAGCCTCTTAACACTATGGGCGGTACTGCTCACGCCTGCAAAGACTACGGATCTATCATCACAGCTTGAGGGTGGCCTTGTTGAACAAGGTGATCGATTCTGGCCCTTGGAGCATAAATTACCTGCTCTTTCATCGGTGAAAGAGTATCATTTTATTCTCTCGATTCCCTTAGCCAGCTTTGCCCCTCATCCACTTCTTCACTGGAACTCTCAGATCTCTCATCTTCTCTGAAAACTTTCCTTTGTCACCTGTCACCTTTATAGAAAGAAAACATTTTCTTAGTTTGCCAGCATCCAGCGAGGCCAGGGTGGTGAAAGAGAATGTTTGTGTAACACCTTTGCTGCCTTCAGAGGGGCCATGGGAGGGAGGGGACGGGGCAGCTTCTTTTAGCAGCTGAGGAAATTGGAAGGGAGAAAACAGACTGGTTTTGGAGTAGTGCTGTTTAAGTCTCTGTGCTAAATTTCAACCCAAGTTAATCCAACAAGAAATGCCCTTTTCCAACCTAACCTTGGGACTTAGATTTGTACGAAAAACACCATGGGCATGGATCCTGAAGATGCATGCAAGTTGATGCAGCCGTAGCACGGCATTGCTGATAGGAGAAACAGCCTGTTGCTGTTTTGTTTTTTTCCTTTTCCCTCTACTGCTGTGTTTGCTATTTTACAGGTCCTCCACCTGCCTTCAGGATTGAGGCTGTACCACAAATTTGGCTGCAGCTGCAATACATCCAACCACACCTATTTCGATTTTAAATATAATAAATACAGTGAAGAAAACAGAAAGTCTTCAGTAAAGAGTCTAAAGAAAAGACAGCCGACACTCTGGGCTTTCCATCAAATGCCACATGGTCTCTGGATGAATTTCTCGAGGAGGCTGTAGTTGAGTTTGTATCTGTAAGTTCCCTTCTCACGTGGAGCTCTCTCTAGATGGAAACTTCATACTCTCTGGTTTCCTGTGTGAGAGAGAAGCACAGTTCTGTTGACCCCTTGTGTGGCAGAGTGACTCATGAATCGTTCTGGATCTTCACCCTTCTCTGTATCCAAGATATTGGACATAGGACTTTGCAGTGCTCTTTACTCTAAACTTGACTTGCTTTTACCAATGGGTTATGGGAAAGTGGGTCATAAGAGGGGCCTGAAAAGTGCCTGTGTGTTTCTGCTGCTGGCGTCCTGCCTTTCTGCCTTCACCACGAGTAGAGCATGCCTTGATGGCCTTTAGTGCCGGCAAGAAGATGAGAGTCATGGACAGCAGACCTGAGTCATCAGCCAACCACAGATGTGTGAGTGAGCACTGCCAAACCAGGACTACCACCCAGCTGAAACTAGCTGAAAACACTGTCCCATGGACTGATGAGCAAATTAACGCTTGTTACTTTGAGCGACTGAGTTTTGGGATTGTTACTCAGCATTATCATAGTGCTAGGTGACTGATACATACACGAATAAGTCTTAATAAGGTCTAGTTTCTAAAGGGCTATTTTTCATCAGCTTGACCTTCTCTGAGGATTCAGAAACAAGCTATACACAATGTAAAATAACATATGACCTTGTCTTACCAGTGCCATATCTAAAATGACCACAACACGTAGGCAGCAACCAGTTCAATTTCTCCAATACTCGTGGAGTGTGTGTAATATACTCCAGGCCCCCAGGGCAGAGGAGTAGGGAGATATAAGAAGTCATAGGCTCGGCCCCATGTCACTGTCACATGCTTTAATGGAGGTCTACAGTTCCCACTGGGTCAACACAGATAAGCAATTCTGTCTGTGCTTCATGGTAGATGCAAGTTTGGGGGGCAGGCTCCAAGGTGGTCCTCATGGTCCCCAACCTCCTGGTATTCACATTCCTTGTACGATCCCTTCCCCTTAACTGTATGCAGAACCTATTATTTGCTTCTAAGCAACAGAATACAGCAAAGGTGCTAGGATGTCACTTCCGTGTTTATATTTTGTAGGATTGTGACCTCTCTCTCTCTCTCTCGCTGACTCTGAAAAAGCAAGCTGCCATGTTGTGAGTTGTTCTATGGAGAGGGACACATACAAAGGAGCTGAGGTTGACAGCATGCAAGAAACTGAGCCCCTTAGTCCAACGACCTGCAAGAAACTGGATGCTGTCAACAGTCATGTGAGCTTGGAAGTGGATCCTTCCCCAGTCAAGCCGCAGATGAGACTGCAGCCTTGACTGACACCTTGATTGTAGCCTGTGAGTCCTGGAGCAGAGGACCTACATTAGCTGTGCCTGGACTCCTGACCTACAGAATCTATGGGGTAATAAATGTGTGTCCTTTAGGCTCCTAAATTTGCAAAAATATCATTACACATCAATTGATAACAGGAGGTCAGAGGAAGCAGGAGTGCTGCAAGGTTAGCACGGACACGGAACAAGTTTATGCCCCCAATATTGGGAGATGATTGTTCATCGTCACACAGTGAATTTGAAGGTTGTGGTTTTGCAAACGCATGACCAGCCTTCTTGTTCTTCACACATGCCTCTGGGCCTTTGCACCTGCTCTCCTGTCTTCCTGGCATCTTTTTCAGCCACCTGATATGACTCAGCTTTCTCGAAGATGAGATGAGATGGCCTTCTCCCATCCCATCACACACTCATAGCACCCTGTCCAATTTCTTTCATGGCCCTTAAAAATTACGGTTTGTTGCAATCAAGATATTCACTGGCATATTTGATTGTTTGAGGTTCAAGGAGAGGCAAGAGAGGCTAACAGAGTTTGCATCCTGGCTGCAGGCTGTGTGTTCTGGCTGTGTGCAATCTTGACCAAATCGTTTTCCTCTCCCTGAACCTCAATGTCCTCATCAGCCAATCAGAAATAACTAGAGAATCCATCACAAAGAGTTACAAGGATTGAAGGGGATTATGCATTTAAGGCGCCTGGCCCATAATATTACTATTACCATTACTACTACTACTACTACTACTATTATTGATATCTGTCTCCTTTGTGAGCTTATAAGCTCATTAACGGAAGGACTGTGTCTATTTGGTTCAGCTGTGTCCCTAGTACCAACACAAGGCTGCTGCTCAAATGTGTGGGGATGGTGCACACTGCCATTCAATAAGGAATGTAGTCTAATAAGATGTTGGGAATGCTGCCCACTGCCACCAGGCCACCGCTGGGCTCGGACCCATTTTCGCTGTCTCTCCATGGGTCTCTGGTGCAGCCCCTTCTTTCTGCGGCCATTCTGCTAAGAACAAAAAGTTACAGGCTTGTCATCAATTCCTAGAACGAGCTGAGTTCTCCAGCAGTTACCTCAATAGGGGTCTTGGCGGGGATGAGACAGGAGGACCACTGGCCATGCCTTTCTGCCAGCAGCATCGCGAGCAAAAGGAAATTGAACCTCCCGTTTTGATGTCGATGGATTCAGAGCAAAGAGGGAGGCACCAGGGAGAGAAGAGAGACCCACTCACCCCTGTCTCATAAATGGGGTTGTCAAACTCGGTTTCCACGGTGATCTGGCTGTAGGGGTGGGAGTACATCAGGGGCAGGCGGAGGTTGGAGTAATAGCGGCATCTGGAGAAGAGACGGTGAAGGGAAGAGAAGTTACTTTTCCTGGACGAGGAGACACCTTACAGTCCCTCAGGGGAATGGTGGGTGCCACTTCCTGAGCATGGGCACCTCCATGGATAACAAGGAGGATGTGTGGAGACGGCCTCTTGTAAGTGAGAATCCGAGTGGGGTTAAAGCTGAAATCATAATCGCTCTCAACTTCTAACCCAGTCGGTGATCCTTAAAACCCCGGACCTCCCCTTACTGGAGCTTAATGTGTTTTCTCCTGTAAGATGATACAAGTCCCTCTTTAATGCAAAGGGCAAGGGCAATAATAATGAGCATTTATTAAGTATATACTGTGTTGCCTCAGAGCAGCCTTCCCTGACCACCTATTTAGATCTGGTCTCTGTTCCCACACCCTGTCTCTTTCCTTTATTGTGTTTATTATAGTGTGTGATAACGTGTGTATTTCTCCTCTTCCCCCTTCCAGACTGTGAGCTCCACAGGGACCATTTAAAGTAGGCAAATGCCTGCCTCAGGGCCTTTGCACATGGCTGCTTCTCTGCCTGGAATCCTCCTCTTCCAGATATCTGCATAGTTTACTCATTGTTGCTTTCAAGCTCTTACTCAAATGTGATTTCTCACTGGGGCCTCCTCCACCCCTCCCCCACTTAAAATGCAACCACTGCCTCACCCCAGCTCCCTTTTTCTCTCTTCTAAGTTTTCTTTTTCTCCCTGCATTTTTCACCTTCTAATGTACTACTTACTTTTATATTATACTTTACTTATTGTCTCTCTTCCCCCATTAGAACCTGTGCCCCACATGTCAACGATTTCTTTTTGTTTTGTTCACAATGGTCTTAGAGCCCAGAAAATGGCCTGGTACAGAGTCGGTGCTCAATAATTGTGAAATTGAACGAATTAGTGAATATGCTAGCCATAGATGAATATCTTCCTTCCTTGTTAAAGGCACGTTCTATGATCCCCGACACCTGGGACAATGACATTAGACTGTCAATACATACATGTTGAGTAAGTGAGGGAATGAATGAGTGAATGAAGGAGAGAATGAGTCAGTGTGCCTGGCAATAGGAAGTGTCTCTCTCTCCCGTTAAACATTAGCTCTGTGGGGTCAGGAGAGTGTCTTCTGATTTGCTGCTGCATGCTCAGCCCTCCTACCATGAAGGGTTGGCAGGCGCACGATCTAAATACTTCTCAGAGTTGAACTGAATCACACCATCCCTTCAATCACACAAATGCCACTGTCCCCAAGAGTGGAGACCTTGAGGCTCAGGGTCCATGACGAGCCCAGCCCCTCAGCACGCTGGTCGCCGAGTGGGTGAGAGCCCCACTCCCACCCGAAGCCCCGTACCTGGTGATGTAAATGTAGGCTCCTCCCAGCAGCAAGGAGATGAGGAGGGCCGGGATGAAGATAGCCAGTGCCACGTTTCCCCCTTCCAGAGACGTCTCGGCTGCCGCTTCTGCTACTAAGTGCACAAGCCGGTGAAGGCCCCTGGCTCCCAGGGGAGTACCCGCCCTCCCAGCCCTGCACCCACTCCAAGACCTAATGTCACAGGGCCAGCCACTGGAGAACCATCTCCAGAAGGGAGAAGAGGCAAAGAGTAAAGGAAATGGTGCTGGTTCTTGGCAACAGAGCCCCAGACCTATTCTTGGATGGGGTGGTCATCAGTTGAAATCTGGTTAAAATCCAATTCCAGGGAAGACCTGGAGAAAATCCCCAACGTGCTAACTGGAAAGGCAGATCTGCTTGACAGTCCATGGAGAAGACAGAGTTGTGTCTAGACTGGCAGGTCCCTCCCAGACCTGCTCAATCAGACCCTCCAGCAGAGGGTGCTGAGCAGCTGGGTCAGTGCTCGGTACCTGCACACCTCATGGCACCCCAACTGCACACCCCATGACACCCTAACCATGAAGACACAGTTTTCACCCTCAGAGGCCACGGCTGCACACTCTCAGGCAACCCTCTCGGCCTCACCTGGGGCCTCCCGCTACCTCCCAGTGGTTAGAGGAAATCACAAGAACTATGATGATTATTGTGGAGGTGGAGGCGGGGAAGGGGGCGTTTTCCGAGAAAGGCTTGAAGGCAGACTCCACATCCCTTCTGGACACACTCTGCCGTTCTCCACAGCCACGTCTAACAGAGCTCGGCGTTAAGCAAATCTGCAATCCGTTAGCCACCACTCCTTGGGTCTGAAAAATCAGTCTTAATACCCATGATAAATGTGTGAGCCCAGAACCTTACGATGGCATCACACCCGCTGAGCAACCCAGGCCTTTGAGATGTTCTCATGGTCCATTGGCCGGTGCAAGACAGCGAAGGAAGGGCCTGCATAGAGCCTAACACCACAAATGCCCTTCTTCTTCTAGCGGAGTGACCGATACATGCTCCCCACAGCCTACACATGTATTTGAGCTCCAGCTCTGTCTGCTTGGATTAAAATGTCATCTGTTGCAGAAGAGAGCAACTAATGACATGTAATTTCCACTGCCCCAGATTCTGAGTGAACAATTTATTGTCAGAAAGATAAGTGGCTCCAAAAGTAATTTAAAAAACTGTCCAATTGGTTAAAACTTTTTTTTTAAACAAAATATGTTATTTTTTTCCTGACACGACAGCCCAGTGAGTGGTTTTGTACCAAACTGAACGAAGGTTATACAGAATGCAGAACGTTTTACGTGTGGGATGCATTGAAAAGGGAAGATAAAACAAAATCCTGGATCACTTTTAGCATCTGTTCCACATTAATAAATCTCACTTGGTAATTTCTAACAAGAACAGAAAACAAGGGGGATCCAGGGACAGCTATTTTGGGGAAGAAAAAGACGGAGGGGAAAACAGACCACAGAGCATCCCCTGGGGAAGACCTTTCCCTCCCAAAACTAGGAGCTTGCTCAGCATGAAGGGTGAGGCATCTCTGGATTTAGCTCCCCCAAATAGCACCACATGGCTGCAAAGTTTTACAAGAGGGTATGTGTTTCTCAGGCACGTGAACTCCCAGATGTTTTTACCTCGTCATCATGAACAGAACGGGCGTCAAATCTCTTTTAGGTCATAGTTAGGACTATAAGTTACAAATTCAATGATTTTTTTTTTCTTTACAATGTCATTTGTTTTGAAATTATCCTCAGCAGTGTGAAGGCAGCACTTCTGCTTAACTTTCTGTTAACGCCTCGATAAGGATCTCCAAGGACCTTCCCTTGCTTTCTGCCATTAGCTCGGTTTATGGGATTTTTTTCTTCGTGGGACTCACCTTCTAAAGCGTGTTCGAAGCTGTCTTGATTAACTGAAAGAGAAATTGGAGCATTGATCAATGTCAAGTGAATTCACTCTGTTTGCATGAAGCATCCCCCCCCACCAATTAGGTGCAAAAGTCCATTCCATGCTTTGCTGTAGTGCTGTGGTTTTGTTTATTTTTTTAAATCTTAGGCTACCGGAATTAGTGGAAATGCCTCATTCCCTTCCTAAGTTCCTGAGAGAAGATGAGACAGATATGAAAGGAAAAGGACAATAATGACTGAATACTCACCATATGTCAGATACTGGGCATCAAGAGCTTTATATATATTTGCCCACTAAACACTCACAACAATCTCATTAGGTAGATACTATTCTCATCCCCATTTAATAGATAAGCAAACAGAGGTTCAGAGAAGCGAAGTGATTTCTCTGACACCACACAGCTCCTAAGTGATGGAGGCAGGATTTAAGCTTGCTTGGCTTTCTTGGGCCTTTGCTCTGAACTACATAGTCCTGGTCTCTTCAGTGTTTTTGTGTCGGACCAAGGCTGATGAATGGTGAGGGGCAAGACAAAATCCCAAATCCAAAATCCTGAGCCCAGCCAGAGGTGAAATTGTTTTCCTGCTTTGAAATATACATTTATATGAACCTTTCTAATTTCACTTTTATTCCATATTGATTTGGAATATAGGATTTTTATTCCATATTTTCATTCCTTCATTGCCATAGACTGGAACTCTCTGGAGTTGGTTTACTCCCCTGGGTTCCCTGTACAACTCCTCTGGAAGTTCAGGATGATGGGGGCTGGTGTCTTCACGCTTTGGCATCCAAGTCATCATGATAGCTGAGCACAAAAATATACCCACAGGGACGGGGTTCAGGGATGCAAAACCCCCAGAGTGAAGGGCTTCGATGGAAAGATTGCATGATAAGGTCGTGGGAGGAGCTGGCCCCCAAAGGCCCAGCAATAGCGGTGTCCTACATAATACGGAGATTTCCTAGTTAGAGCTTTGGTCAAAGTGACTCTCTGACTTTCATCGTTATCATGTGATGATAACAAAACCAGCCGACAAAAAAGCTAACTAACTGACTGCAGACATCTCTGGAGCCAGGGCATTAGGAAAATGGAAAGATTAAGGCAGATGCTTCCTACCCAAGACATGAATGGGACCTTGATTGCGTGTCTGGGAGGGCATGAGCTTCCATGAAATCTTAGAAATGGAAGGAAATGTTGAACCTCTGAGTGTGATCAGTGGGCCCTGGGGGCACGTGCTAAGAGGCAGCTTCCTGGGCCCTTTCCTGGACCTGCCAGGGCAGCGTCCTTGGGAACCCAGGGCCCCTGAGTCCCAGGGGGTGGTCTCACACTGGTGCTCTGTCATTTCTCCAACTCCAGACCACAAACGATGGACCCCACTTTTTTGGGGAAGAGGAAGTGATTTATTATTTCATGACAGAGTTGGCAGGGTGGGTCACAGGAGTGGAAGTGGAGAGGAGAGAAAAGGGCAATGGTCTCCCAAGACAATGTCTTTCCTGCTAGACGGTCTGTCGTACCTGAGGGGCCAGCACTGCCTCACCCGGTGGGGTTTCAAGGGCAGGGAATTTATAATTAGCAGAAGTGGGTTCAAATCCTAAATTTGTCTTATACCAGTTGTGTGGTTTGGGGTAAGTCACTTAACCTCTGTGAGCTTCTCTGTCCACATTTGTGAAATGGGTATGACGGCTCACCTCTCTCAGAGTATGGTCATGAGGCTTCAATGGGGTGATGCAGGGAAAATCTTTTTTTATAGGTACAATTCACATGACATAAAATTAACCATTTTAATTCAGTGCCCAATTCAGGGGTGTTTAGTACGTTCACAATGTTGTGCAAGCATCCCCTCTATCTAGTTCTAAAACGTTTTCATCATCTCAAAAGGAGATTCGGTACCAAGTAAGCAGTTACTCTTCCCTCCCCACCAGCCCCTGGGGAGCTCTAATCTGAGTTCCATCCCTACGGATTTACCTTTTCTGGACATTTCATTCGAACTGAATCATACAATACGTGACCTTTTGTGTCTGGCTTCTTCTCACTGAGCATCACCTTTTCAAGGTCCATCCATGTTATAGCATTCCTTTTTATGGCTGAACAATATTCCCTTATATGAACATGCCACATTCTGCTTATCCATTCACCAGCTGATGGACATTTGGGTTGTTTCCATCTTTTGTGAATAATGCTGCTACGATCATTTGTACAAGTGTTGGTTTGAATACCTGTTTTCAATTGCTTTGTGCCTATACCCAGGAGTAGAAATTCTGGCCGGGAAAGTATTTTTAAGCCTTAACGCTGGACTTCATGAACGAGCATTTGGGGATCCGCTGAAGTTACGGGTTCCCAAGTAGAAATGTAAAACTGCATGTTTCAGTTCCCCCGGGGGAGAGAATTCAGAGCTTTCTGCCTGATTCTCAAAAGGGTACTAACACCATAAAAGGTTAAATCCACTTGCCTAAAGCGTTGAACGTACTTAGGATATGATTATGAATTTCACACCTCAAAGACACGGATAAATGGATCCAAATCTCACTAGGTGTGCCCTAACCCAATTTCAACGATGAGTGGTTCACTGATTCTAAAATACACTTCCCCCCGTTTTCACCATCTCTGAGATGGGGGGTGTCTTACAATCACTGGGGTATTACAATCGCTGCCACCAGGTGGCGCTCAAGATGCCTGTGCTTGTGCAATCATCAGCCCAGGACCATCAGTACCTGGAGGATAGGTGTGAGCATCTTGGGAGAACGCCCAGAGGCGACAGGGGAACACCCATCACCCTTCGGAACCAAGTGGTTTTGAGAAGGGGGTGCAGGAGGCGGGAAACGTTTCAGCCACGCTGTCCAAGCAGGAGTCAAAAGCAGGCTGCCTCTCCTTTATGATAAAAACCTAAGCTCTTTTAGTAAGTAAAAACAAAAATGCTAAGCAAGGAGAAGGCACCGTGTCATAGTTTAATTGGAAGCCATGTCCTTCCTCAGCAGTGCAGAAAATAACGGTGGTGTCTTAGATTTAGTGAAACACAGTAGCCTGGCTTTTTAGAGCAAGTTTAGAATCGCTGCAAGTCAGTCTTTACATCTCTGGGTCCCTCATTCCCCGGGACTCCGGGGGTGGGGAGGCGGTGGTTTCTTTACCTTTACAGACGGGCAGTGGCCCATTCCAGTGGGATGGCTGTCCCAGGATGCATCGAATGGTCACTTCGCCCATGAGCTCGAAGCCCTCATAGCACATGAAGGTGAGGGACTCTCCTGGCAGGTAGAGTCGTTTGTACAGGATTTGGTACCCATTTTCAGGTAACCCTGGGTTGTCACATGCCAGGGACTCCTCCGCTGAAATGCAAGCCAAAAGGAGCTCTGATGAGACGATGTAAATCTCTGGGGACTCCTACTCAGAGCCTGTGTGATCCGAGGCCAGTCTCTCCAGCATCATTTCTCTGCATCCCCACCTTGAACTGAACTGTTGCCCACTCCTCAAACTCCCCTTTCCCTCTCCCACCTCTGGGCATGGGTTACACATGGGCACAGTAGGATATACTGAGCTGTGGAATCTGGGTTAAAAATCTGGGTTCTGCTACTTACTAGCTGTGTGACCTCCAGCAAGGGCCACAACCTCTCTGAGCTTCAGTTTCCTCATCAGTAAAATGGCAATAATAGCAGTACCTACCTCACAGGGACTTGGAAGATTAAACAAGATAACGTGCAAATGCTTTAGCACGCCCTTGAAATGTAAGTACTCAGTAAATAATGGACGGTGGTGTCGCTAAATTATGAAATATTCCTCCTGCTTCTCACCTTATACCTCACCTGCCCACACAGCCGGGATAAGTCTTGTTTTTCAATACTCAGTCCTCATATCTCCTCCTTCAGGAAGCCTTCCGTGATGCCCCCTACCCCTAATTGAGTCACTAATCTCTCCGGCTCTTCCTCCACCACAGCATTGCATACACTGTACTGTATTTAATTATTTACTAACAGTCTCCCTCACTGGAGATGAGCCTGTTCAGGCATGCTGGAAGCTCAGGGCCTGGTATACAGTAGGAACACAAATGACCCTAACATATACAGTAGGAGCATCATAAATGACACCTGCTAGCTTAAGACTTATTGGAGAGTTGAACCTGACAGTTTGACCCATTCCAGGGCCAGCGTGTGATCTAGTTCCTTTTCAGCACCTGGATGGACTGGAAAGCCAGCAAAAACTGCTGTGCACACAAGACTACACATCCTGAAACATTAAAAAGTCTTACTATTGAAAAATTTAAATTGGGTAAAATCTACATAATATAAAATTTACCATCTTAACCATTTCAAGTATACAGTTCAGCAGTGTCAAATACATTCCCATTGCTGTACAATCAACCTCCAGAACTCTTTATCTTCCCAAATGGAAACTCTGTCCCCATTAAACACTAACTTCCCATCTCCCCTCCCAACCAACCCTTGGCAACCACCATTCCACTTTCTGTCTCTATGACTTTGACTACTCTAGGGACCACATACAAGTGGAATCATCCAGTATTTGTCTTTTTGCGACTGGCTTATTACACTGAGCATAATATCCTCAAGGGTCATCCATGTTGTAGCTTGTGTTCGAATTTCCTTCCTTTTTAAGGCTAAATCATATTCCATTGTATGGCTGGACAAACATTTTGTTTATTCATCCATCTGTCAATGGACACTTGAATGGCTTCCCCTTTCGGCTATAGTGAATAAAGCTGCTATGAACATGGGTGTGCAAATACCTCTTTGAGACCCTGCCTTCAATTCTGTGGGTAGATACCCAGAAGTGGGATTTCTGGACCATACAGTAATCCTACATGTAACTTTCTGAGGAACCACCATCCCGTCTTCTACAGTGGCAGCACCATTTTACATTCCCACAAACAGAGAACAAGGGGTTTTCTATGCCAAATCCTAAAACATTTTGCTCCTTCTGGATCTTGCTTTGCTGTACAAAGACCCAAGTCTTTACATATCACAGCTGCACCTGCCATACATGTTTCAGAGAAACAAGCTTCTGTCCACAGCTTCCAATACTCAGTTGATTAGTGAAACTCGGAAGAGATGACATGCTGCCTCTTTTACCTGAAGGATTCCTATAATATCGGAGTGATTTTTACAATTTACTAGTGTAATCCCCCAGCTTGCCATCATCCTGACTCTGCAGGCCCTTGGTTTAGAACGTGGAGCAGGTGGGTCTTTTATTATTTCACACCTGGTGATTCCACTGCACTTGGAGAAGAGGCAGGGTCTCCAGATTGGGCTATTAGGGCTTTGTCCATCTGCTTCCTGCCTCCCTCTCAAATGGTTCCTTAGTTTACATCAAACTAGTCACATTTTGCCAGATGGGTTACTCTGTTTCACCCTTTTGTGCTTTGCCTACGCTGTTCCCTCTGTCTGAGATGCCCTTCCCCTTCCTATCTAAAGGAGAGTGACATAAATACACTACCATGTGTAAAATAGCTAGCTAGTGGGAACCTGCTGTATAGCACAGGGAGCTCAGCTTGGTGCTCAGTGATGACCTAGAGGGGAGGGATGGGGAGGGGGGTGGGAGGGAGGTCCAAGCGGGAGGGGATATGCGTATACATGTAGCTGATTCGCTTCATTGTACAGCAGAAACTGGCACAACGTTATAAAGCAATTGTACTCCAATTAAAAAAAAATAAAGGAGAGTGCAGTGGAAAGGCTAAAAAAGCCCTTAATAATCTTCACCTGCTGGTATTAACACTCTTTGCAGCTCTTTGTAGCAGGACCTGTGACTCACTTCCAACCAATAAAGTATCAATACAGCAAAGACAAAGGGCTGTCACTTCCATGAGGATGTTATATAAGACTGTAGTTCTGTCTTGCTAGCAGACTCTCCACTGTCTTTGGAGTAGGAGCTCCAAAGCTTGGAAGTGGATCCTTCCCCTGATTGAGCCTTCAGATGAGATCTCCAGCCTCAGATGAGACTCAGGTCTCTCTTATGAGAGATCCTGAACCAAAGGACCCAGTTAAGCTGTTCCCAGATTCCAGACCCATAGAAACTGTAAGATAATAAATATGGGTTGTTTCAAGCACCTTATTTTACAAGGCAGATCTCAAGAATTCCCCCAAGGAGCCAGATCTGTCCCCAGCAGCATGAATTGCCCTGTTCTTGGAACCCTGTTCTATAACCTTCACAGACCTCCAACACAGCCTCAGAATCTTTTATGGCACTGTTTGATTCTCACCTTGCCCACTCACTCCCAGGCTGGAAACTCATCTTACGTTCATGCCAGGAATTCCAGTGCCTAGCACCTTGCCTGCATCACAGGAAGCATTCATTCATTCATTGGGTCAATGAATGTTTATTGAACACCTATTATGTGCCAACACATAAGCAGCACTGAGGACACAGAGGTGAATAAAACAGATATAACCCCTCGCCCCATGGAAATTGTGGATGGCACATAGTATATAACAGAAGTCCCAACTAGACCCTATTTCTCTGTGAATTTGACCTACACATGGGCTCTGCTTAGCTTGTGCAAATCAGGGTATTTCATGTAATAATCTGAATTTCTGGCTTCTTCTGAAACATTGGAAGATAAGATAATACTGGGCTCACATAACTACATGGCAATGATTGTGACCGGGAGCCCAAGCACTCAACTCACATGGCGTTGAGCAGAAGCTGCCCCCTTAGATAAGAAATATGCTGCCCAGTTAGCCACAATCCTTACCACTCCCTACTGTTCTACACATGGTACCTGCCTGACATTCAGGAAGGCATTTTAATGTGTCACCTTTCCAAGGAACAAATGAATGAATGACTATGCCTTAGTGACAGTAATCACCACTAATGAGGAATTGGGGCTTTGATCTCTTTGAATGGGTGGGTCGACAGGGACCTGGCTTAGAAGGTTCCGAAGGTTCCTAGGGTTCCAACCTCTTGAGGTTGAAAGATTTTTGTCTTTATAATTCAATAACAGCCTTCATCGGGGTGAAGAACTGTTTTCCTCCCATACCTGCAATCCAGGAAGCCAGCCTGTAGAAAGGGACTTGCTGGGTCGCTGGGTGGCTACAACAATGCAGATGCACCTTGGCAGGCGCTCGAGCTTTTATTCAGAAAACATTCAGCAAGTGTTTACTGCATGCCAGACAACGCACCCAGCAGTGGGGCCAGAAGGCAAATCAGACGCCATTCCTGCCCTCCAGAGACTGTGGTCTCAGTGCTTTAAGTAAACAAATGTAAATGGACGATTAAACAAAAAGAGATGGCAGCTGCTGTCAGAGAGAGAAGCTCAAAAGAGTAAGGGGCACCTGGAGGAGACCCCTAAGTCAGCGGGGGCGGGGCTGTTAGAGCAGCTGAGATATGGACTAGCATTCCCTTCAGTTCAGACTCCCAGAAATGAGACACCAGGTGGTTCAGCCAATGCCTGACCAAAGCTAATCCTCCACTAAACCAAGGTCATCTCTATGGTTGAAGTTCACTCACGGGCACTTGAGAACAGCCAATGTTACCATGTCTGGGCCCCCGGTCAAACCACAATGTCTTCCTTCAACCAATCACGGGAACCCTTAAAGACAGCATTGTATTATGCGTCCATGGAAGACACCTAGAAGGACTGGCAAGGTATCATTAACCTTGCGGAGTGTGCCTGGGGTATGAGCTGTAGGAAGGGAAAATTTTCCTTTGACATTTTATAGTCCTATATAGCATATTGATGTATCGTTTTAAAAATAGGTTGGGCACGCCTTACTTTTATAATATACACAGGCAATAACATCACGACCCAAACCCTGCACCCGAGTCCTAATGATTCCTCTGAAAGTTTGCTCTTCAACCTGGTTGGGCTCTGTGGAGCTGGAGTTGGCTTTTACTCACTGCTGTATCTTCAGCAGTCTGGCACACAGTAGGTGCCCAATAAATGTTTCTTAAAAGACCTTACATCAATTCAACTGAAAGAAGATTACAGAATAGAAGTTCTTGGGCTCAAGTGCCTAATGGCCCGGGATTCAGATCCTAGTTATGCACCTGTGGGTAAGATATTTGTCCTCTGTGAGCCTCAACTTCCTCATCTGTGAAATGGGATAGCTCGTAGGGTTGCTATGATGATGAAGTGAGCTCATGCACGTGAGGGTGAGCAACATATAGCAGCACCCAGTAAACGCTGGTTATTTTTCTGGGTTTTACAATTTTGGTCATACTTTCAACCCAACTTTACTACTGTTTACTTAATCTTTTTAAAAATTTCTATTAACTTATTTTTCCATTTAAACAGTGCTACATAATTTAGCCTCACCCCAAATAATAACATTCTTATAATCACATGTTTCAAATGTCAGTTTTATTTTTAAAGATTTTCTTAACATTGAAAAGTTAATCTGGGCACTGTCTAAAGCCACATGGGTATCACCAATGGAGTATATAATACTCCTTGGGAAATGCAGCCCCATGCACTACACTTTACAGTTTATGAACTTCCAGAGTCTAGAATTCACTCTTTGGGTTTAAAAAAAAAAAAACTTCAGTCCAGCAGACATTTGCTCTGTCCCTATGTTCCAGGCTTGTGCTAGGAGCTGGTATAGAGTAGGGAACTAAAGAAGCATGGTTCCGATTTTCCCAGGACTCAGTCTAGTGGGGGAGAGGAACAGTTATCAGGTAATTGCAACCCAGTGCTTGGCAGCAGCTGTGATGGGAGAAACACAGAGCAGAAACCTCACTGAGTCAATCAGAGGTGGGAAGGTCAGGGAAGGTTTTCAGAGGAAACCTGGAAATCCAGTGCTCTACTGGGACAGAGTGAAGACTCAGACCCCAGGTAAGTGCTGATCTGATTCCCTGGCTTTCCATCCTCCTGGGAGTCCAGGAGGATCCTAGTAAGTGATCCTTAAGAGAAGATAAATCCTTAAGACAAAAAAAAAAAAAGTGTATTACCTGCAGTGTAGCAGAGTGGCCAGCAGGTGGCAGTGGCAATGCAGAAGGATTTCCCTACAAACTTTCCCTGGAATTTTCTTTCATAAATGAACAGATTAATGAGTATAACAAGTATTTCTTGAGCACCTTCTATGTGCCAGGCCCTGGACATACAGCAATGAGCAAGACAGACATGGCCCCTGCCTTCATGTAACTTAATGTTCATGTATTCCACAATATTTCCTGTACCAGGCACTGTCTTGGCCCTGCGGAGATAGAAAGTGACAAAGGACAAATTCTTAGATCTGGAGGTAAAGGAAGAGACTGACAGCAGGTCGGAAGATGAAGGGGAGGTGTCCTCAGCTGTTCTCACCTGGCTTCATAGTAGAATCACCCCAGGTTATTCAGTGAGCCGGCTCTGCCCCCTAAGGAATTTTAATCAGTCCCCCCAAATATTCTTATTAAAGCTCCCCAGGTGATTCTAAAGTCCAGCCAGCAAAGAAGACATACTGATTGCCAAGAGGCACATGAAAAGATGCTCCACGTCGCTAATTATTAGAGAAACGCAAATCAAAACTATAATGGGGTACCACCTCACAGCGGTCAGAATGGCCATCATCAAAAAGTCTACAAATGGGCTTCCCTGGTGGCGCAGTGGTTGAGAGTCCACCTGCCGATGCAGGGGACACAGGTTCATGCCCCAGTCCGGGAAGATCCCACATGCCGCGGAGCGGCTGGGCCCGTGAGCCATGGCCGCTGAGCCTGTGCGTCCGGAGCCTGTGCTCCGCAGCGGGGGAGGCCACGGCAGTGAGAGGTCCGAGTACCGCAAAAAATAATAATAATAAAAAAATAAGTCTACAAATAACAAATGCTGGAGAGTGTGGAGAAAAGGGAACCCTCCTACACTGTTGGTGGGAATGTAAATTAGTGCAGCCACTATGGAAAACAGTATGGAGGTTCCTTAAAAAACTAAGAATAGAGTTACCATATGATCCAGCAATCCCACTCCCTGAGCATACATACCCGGAGAAAATTCTAATTCAAAAAGATACATGCAGAACCATTTACAATAGCCAAGACATGGAAGCAACCTAAATGTCTATCAACAGATGAATGGATAAACATGTGGAATACACACACACACACACACACACACACACACACACACACACACACACACACACCATGGAATATTACTCAGCCATAAAAAAGAATGAGATAATGCTATTTGCAGCAACATGGATGGACCTAGAAATGACCATACAAAGTGAAGTCAGTCAGACAGAGAAAGAAAAATACCATATGATATCACTTATATGTGGAATCTAAAAAAATGGTACAAATGAACTGATTTACAAAACAGAAATAGACTCTTAAAGTCCAGCCAGAACTTTAGGGCTGAAGGGTTTAGGGCTCAGAACTGCAGCTCTGGTGTCTTGACATGGTTAAGAAATTAAGAATTTAATCCACTGATTTCCAAAGTATTCAAATACCCATTCTGTACCAGATGATTTGCAAATATTATTTCTAATCCTCCCCTAAATCTTTAAAGATGGTAACAGTACTGACCAGAATAGCCAAAGTTTACTGAGAGCATCCTATGAGCCAGGCACCATTTGGAGTTTTTGTACCTATAAACTCAGTTAATTATTACAACAACCCCAAGGCACAGACATTGTTATGACTCTCCCCATTTTATATCGGTGCAAGTGAAGCACAGAACTGTTGGGTATCTCGCTGGGTAACCTGTCAAGCTAGTTAGTGGGAGAGATAGGATTCAAATCCAAGTGGTCCGAGTCCACTGTTAATCACCGCACCATACAGCCATTTTACAGATGATGAAACTGAGGCTCAGGGGAAGGTCTCTTGTGAAAGGTCCCACAAGAAGGAAGTGGCTGAGGCATGATTTGAGTCTTTGCCTCCAAAGTCAATCCAATTCAATTTTGACCCAACCATCAGTAAGAGTCTGAAAAGAATTCCACACGGAATTCCACCTCTGGCAGAAACCAGCTGTCTTTGAAGGCATCTGTATTTATCTTCAGCTCCCAGAAGATGGCAGGAAAGTGATGAGGAAGTGACTTGAATTTGAAACTGGAGGCTGGGATCCACTGTGTTACCTTGGGTGAATCAATTCATGTCTCTGGACTTCACTTTTTCCTGCCTGCTACGTATACGGACTGGACCAAGACCCCACTCTTAAGCTGAGATGTGGCTGGTGGCTGGTCGATGACATTCCTACACCGAGGAGGTACCCACACTTCGAAATAAGATTGTTTTCTCAACTTAGATGCTGTTGGCATTTGGGGCTGGGTAATTCTTTGTGGTGGGGCTGTCCTGTGCCCTGTAGGATGTTGGGCAGCATCCCTGGCCTCTGCCCACTAGATGCCAGTAGCACTCCTCTTCCCCTGTTGTGACAACCAAAGATGTCTCTAGAAATTGCTTTTGACAATTGTCCCCTGGGGAGCAGATTCACCCCTGGTTGAGAATCATGTGTCTAAGGTTTAAACAACTCTGACGGCAATCCGTGTGATTTCAACCTGTTCTCTCCCAGGAATTCAAGTGACTTGGACTGATGGTCTTATAGACATAATCACAAACCTACCCTCATTTTTATCTTCCTCCCATTTCCCCCCCTCTTTAAGTATAGGAAAAAATGTACATTTTTAGAGCACATCTGTGCGAAACGCTCAAAATCAGGTTTCTTGGTTATTGCTATAAATGATTTGTAATATACTCTACAGTAGTGGAGCAATGAAACTGAGTGGTAATTAGCAACCAATGTTAACTGAGCACTTATTATACACCAGACACACTGTTATGAGCGTCTATATTGATGGTTGGCATGATCATTCTTTCTGATGAGGACACCGGCTTTGGCTTGTTCAAAGTCACGCAGCTGGCAAGTGGCAGGGCTGAGATGCAAACCTGACCTGCTGGATTTGAAGTCCTGTGCACTTAACGGTTCTGCTATAATGAAGGGCCCTTCTCCTGCCCAAATTCCCTGGGCTATCGTGAATTGCTCTGAGCTATTGCTTCCTCAGAGACAGGAATTTTTAAATGAAGAAGGGCACCCAGCTAGAGCCCGGCATGCTGGCCGAGGTGAGGCTGCTGGGGATGACTCATCAATGGAAACTTTTATTGTGGCCACCGTCTGGCCATGTGGGTTCTATCCAGGTCAGGAAATCTCCACATCTCGTATTTGTGGTGTTCTGGGGGCAGGGCTGTGAAGGGCCAGGGCCTCCTGGGGAATCTGTACATGCCTCTCTGGAGAGCCACCCATAAAACCCTCGCTGTCTTTGTCAGAGTCTCATTACTTTTCATGCTGTGGTTTATGTCTTCTGGATGGGACCCCCAGCGGCCATCTACCACGCCGCCACCAAAGAAGGGAAGCTGCAACAAAGCCACGAAACTCAATAAAGCCTGCATTAGTACGGCTAACAAGGGCGATGACAGTAATAGTAACAAATACTGTCATTTTTTGAGCCTGCTGGGCCCCAGGGATACAAGAACCAATTGGACACATTCCTAGCAAGCAAGGTATGTGTTTGAGTCTCTGAACATATAAACAGATCATTTCGATAAGCTGCAGCAAGTGCTGTGTAGCTATAGGAGCCATGGGAGTGCAGATGAGAGAAACATGACCTAGCCTAGGCAGTCAGGGAGGCCCTTCTGGAGGAGGTGATACTGTGGATCCATTGTTATTTCTTTCGTAGACTTGTTTCTCCTCCCCCATCTTCAATATACCCCAGGATCCCTGACAATGCAGACTGTGTCTGTTTACATATTGCTGCATTTTTGCCATATTTTCAGGACCTAACACCATTGCTCCCAAACTATACATCATGATGCCCCCGGGTGCCACCATGAACTCACAGGGGTGCTGTGAGATTTTTAAAAAATGTTGAGGAGACACAGTGACATCTTCCAGCCTCATGTGAACTCCTAGCTTGAGAAAGTTCAGTTTTAACATCAGATTGAGCTACATTCTTTTTTTTTTTGGGTGCATATAGATTGTAGTTTATTTACTTTTTTTTTACCATCTTTATTGGAGTATAACTGCTTCACAATGGAGCTGCATTCTTTTTGATGATGCCCCATCTTTGCAAAGGTAGGTTTTCTGTGGTTGCTGTGCTAAAAAGCAAGAACTGTGACAAAATCAGTGTGGAACAGGAGATGCAGGTGGCAGAGTCCAGTCTGATGCTAAGAGTTTGAGAAGTGTGGCAGAGCCCAGGAGGCACACACACTCCCGCAGCAGTAGTTGGATTATTACTGTAAATTGTAATTGTAAATAAGTATTACTTAAGAACGAAATAAAAATTTTACAATCTTTTCTCTCAATTTATGTGCATTACTTTTTCAAGCAGCTCCTACGTTGTCAGGATACAGCTGCTTATTAAGTGGTTTGGACCCAACTGCTTAATAAATAGAATTGTTAGGTATTCTGGCCTAGGAAATCTATGAAACAATCCTGACACTCCAAAGATACTGTGAGTTGAGAAAGTTTGGGAACCTCTGTCCTAGCACGCACCTGCAGATAAGAGGACTTGTTAAATGACCGAATTACATCCAACAAACCTGCGTGGTAGGAAGTAGTAATCCGTTCTCATAGATGGGGACCCTAGGTCCAGAGAGGGCAAGCTACTGGTCCAAGGTCACACAGCAGAGCTGGAGGTGGGTCTGACAGCAAATTTCAGACTCTTCCCTCTACCTACGCCTGACCTGTCTGTTCTTGAAGTGGCCTGGGGTAAACGGACCAGGAGTGCAAAGACATGGCTTTGAGTCCCAGCTGGACTGAACGATGGTGCTGGCAAGTGACTGTGAACAGAGGCTGCAGATGTCCAGAGCTTATACGATTTGCTTGTTGGTGGAAAGTCTTGGTCAACAGGAGAGCCCCAGAGCTTCACCCGGGAACCAGGGCTGCAGAGTACGAGGTAGGAAGAATACACTTTGGGGGTTAGGCAGGCTTTAGCTGGAATCCTGGGTTTTCCCCTTCCCTGCTGTGTGACCTCAGGAAAGCTTCTAACGCTCTCTGGGCCTTCTCTGCCTGCTTTTAAGCGGACACGCAAACCATTCATGCAGTTTTGTGAGGGTTAAACGTGTGAATGTTGGGAAAGGGCTGGGCACAGCCAAGGTGCTCATCAAATCAGTGCTGTTTCCTTGGTTCAGCAGAAGAAACATTTTAAAGCTGTTTTATTGGACTTCCCTGGTGGCACCGTGGTTAAGAATCTGCCTGCCAATGCAGGGGACACGGGTTCAAGCCCTGGTCCGGGAAGATCCCACATGCCACGGAGCAACTAAGCCATGTGCCACAACTACTGAGCCTGCGCTCTAGAGCCCACTAGCCACAACTACTGAGACCACGTGTCACAACTACTGAAGCCCACTTGGCTAGAGCCCGTGCTCCGCAACAAGAGAAGCCACTGCAATGAGAAGCCCATGCACTGCAACGAAGAGTAGCCCCTGCTCGCCACAACTAGAGAAAGCCTGCATGCAGCAACAAAGACCCAACGCAGCCAAAACTAACTAAATAAATAAATTTTAAAAAATAAATAAATAAAGCTGTTTTATGTCCAATAACCTTGTTAAAAATACTCTCAGGGGCTTCCCTGCTGGCGCAGTTGAGAGTCCGCCTGCCGATGCAGGGCACACGCGTTCGTGCCCCGGTCCAGGAAGATCCCACATGCCGCAGAGTGGCTGGGCCAGTGAGCCATGGCCGCTGAGCCTGCGCGTCCGGAGCCTGTGCTCCGCAACGGGAGAGGCCACAACAGTGAGAGGCCCGCGTACCACAAAAAAGAACAAAGAACAAAAAACAAATAACAAACAAACAAACAAAAAATACTCTCGGAACACAGATACAACCGCCCCCTCAGTCTGGGCACCTCGCTGCTATAATCTGACTGTCCTCCTGCCTCGTGTGTCATCTCCTGTCGGCCTCATCTGCCTGGATCAATGCTGGAACCCCATGCTGGGTTCTCCTGGCATGTGGGAGGAGGATGGCGTGTCTCCTGACACCCAGCTTGACTCGTGAACTCATTAGCATGGGTGTCAGGGACACCTTCTCACCAGAGCTCTGCAGATCTTGGGGAAAGGCGGCGGCCCCGGAGGGACTGGGGCTGCTTCTCGGAAACCCAGCAGGTGCTGCAGCCCAGAGGGTCTTTGGAGGCTGTGCCTCATTAGTGAGGTGCCTTTTCTTTCTTTTAAAAAATATTTCCACCTTTCAGTATTTTAAAGGGGAAATGGGAGTTGTATTTGCTTCCTGGGCTGCTGTAACAAAGTGCCACAAACAGGGGTCGCAGGACAACAGTCATTCCTTGTCTCATAGCTCTGGAGGCTAGAAGCCTGAATTCAAGGAGGCAGCAGGGCCCTGCTCCCTCTGAAACCTCCGGAAGGAGGATGCTTCCCTGCCTCTCCCTAGCTTCTGGTGGTCTCTGGCAATTCTTGTCATCCTTGACTTGCAGGTACAACACTCGCGTCACTGCCTCTGTCATCACACGATGCTCTCCCTATGTCTGTGTCTCCATGTGAGGCCAAATTTCCCTCTTCTTGTAAGGACACCAGTCACTGGATTAACGCCCACCGTAATCTGGTATGACCTCATCTTAACTTGATTATATCTGCAAAGACCCTATTTCCCCAAACCTCATGGTTACAGGCACTGGGGGTTAGGACTTCGACATTGTTTTTTGGGGGGACACAATTAAGCCCCAAACAGGAACCAACCAGTCAGTGTCAGAACTTTGCCCATAGGTCTGGGGACTGGGAAGGGATGTGGTGGTGGCTAAGGGGTTAGGACCATAGACTACAATTCCACTGGGACAGCCCTGTATGAGTTTGCGCCCTGCCACCCATGGTGAAATGATGGCGGTGCCAGGCTGGTGGAAGGGATGCTGGCCTTGGAGATCAGAGCCCTAAATCTGAATCCTAGCTCTGCCCACAAAGAAGTTTTGTGACCTTAGTCATACTTCCCTTTGAGAATCAATTTCCTTTACATACCCCCCTCCACACACGCATTTATATATGTGTGTGTGCACAGATATACATTCACAAAAATACATATATATATAATTTAGTTAGCAATGTATTTTACACATAACTACTGTTATCTGTATTTTCTTCTGAGCTTTAGTTTCCTTAATGTATACGTGCGTGTATATACACACATACTGTACACATATATACATATATGTTCACAAATACATATAACATGCTTAGCAAAATGTCTTACACAGTCGATAGATAACAACTATTTTTATTATCTGTAAAATGAGGGCAGCTGTGTTTTATCTCAAGGTCATCCTCAATTGCATTTTATCTCCCAGATTCCCTTCAGCTCTGAAATTCTAGGAATAAGGCAGATGGGAACACAGGGTTGTGTGGTCCAAGATTCCCTGTTACTTGTGCAAACGGAATAATAAAGTCTCTCCTTTTCTGTGCAGAGCTTTTTTGTGTGTGTGTGTGAGGTACGTGGGCCTCTCACTGTTGTGGCCTCTCCCGTTGCGGAGCACAGGCTCCAGACGCACAGGCTCAGCGGCCATGGCTCACGGGCCCGGCTGCCCCGCGGCATGTGGGATCTTCCTGGACCAGGGCACGAACCCGTGTCCCCTGCATCGGCAGGCGGACTCTCAACCACTGCGCCACCAGGGAAGCCCTGTGCGGAGCTTTTTATTGTGATGAATTCCCACTTGTCTATATTTGCTTTTGTTGCCTGTGCCTTTGGTGTCATATCTGTGAAATCATTGCCAAGACCAATGTCAAGGAGCTTTTCCCCTATGTTTTCTTCTAGAATTTTTACAGTTTCAGGTCTTACATTTAAGTCTTTAACCATTTTGAGTTGATTTTTGTGTATGGTGTCAGATAAGGGTCCAATTTCAAAGAAAACAATCAGAAAAATCTTCAGTGTACTGAATGAGAGAACATATTTGCAAACCATGTATCTGATAAGGGGTTAATTTCCAAAATACGTAAGGAACTCCTACAACTCAATAGTTGACAAACAAATAACCCAATTAAAAAATGGGCAAAGGGGCCTTCCCTGGTGGCACAGTGGTTGAGAGTCTGCCTGCCGATGCAGGGGACACGGGTTCGTGCCCTGGTCCGGGAAGATCCCACATGCCGCGGAGTGGCTGGGCCCATGAGCCAAGGCTGCTGAGCCTGCACGTCCGGAGCCTGTGCTCCACAACGGGAGAGGCCACAACACTGAGAGGCCCGCGTACAGCAAAAAAAAAAATAAAGGGCAAAGAACACGAACAGACATTTCTCCAAAGAAGATATACAAATGGCCAACATGTACACGAAAGATGCTCAACGTTATGGTCATCGGGGAAATGCTAATCAAAACTACAATAAGATATCACCTCACACATGGTAGGATGGCTATTATCAAAGAAACAAAAGACAGCAAGAGTTAGTGAGGGCATGAAGAAGAGGGAACCCTTGGTGGGAATGCAAAATGGTACAGCCACTATGGAAAACTGTGTGAAGGTTCCTCAAACAATTAAAGATAGAACAAGCATTATGATCCAGCAATCCCTCTTCTGGGTATTTACCCAAAATAAGTGAAATCAGGATCTTAAAGAGATTTTAGCACCGCTGTGTTCATTGCAGCACTACTTCCACTAGCCAAGATGTGGAAACAAACATCACTGATGGATGAATGGATACAGCAAACGTGGTATATACATACAATGGAATATCGTTCAGCTTTGAAAAAGAAGGAAATTCTGCCATACGTGACAACATGGATGGACCTTGAGGACATTATGCTGAGTGAAATAAGCCAGTCACAAAAGGACAAATACTCTCTGGTTCTACTCATAGGATGCATCTAAAATAGTCAAATTCAGGGACTTCCCTGGTGGTCTAGTGGGTAAGACTCCACGCTCCCAATGCAGGGGCCTGGGTTCAATCCCTGGTCAGGGAACTAGAGCCCACATGCATGCTGCAACTAAAGGTCCGCATGCCTCAACTAAGAATCCACATGCCGCAATTAAGAAGTCCACAGGCCGTAACTAAGAGTCTGCATGCCACAACTAAGAGTTCGTGTGCCACAACTAAGAAGTCTGTATGCCGCAACTAAGAGCCCACATGAAACAACTAAGAGCCCACATGCTGCAACAAAGATCCTGTGTGCCACAACTAAGAACCAGCGCAGCCTAAATAAATATTTTTTTAAAAATGGAAATTTATTTTAAAAAATAGTCAAATTCTTACTATATGATCCAGCAATGCCACTCCTGGGCATATATCTGGACAAAACTATAATACAAAAAGATATATGTGCCCTTATGTTCATAGCAGCACTATTCACAACAACCAAGACATGGAAACAACCTAAATGTCCATCGACAGATAAATGGATAAAGAAGATGTGGTACATATATACAACGGAATACTACTCAGCCATAAAACAGAATAAAATAATGCCATTTGGGCCAACATAGATGCAACTAGACATTATCATGCAAAGTGAAGTAAGTCAGAAAGAGAAAGACAAATACCATACGATATCATGTATACGTGGAATCTAAAATATGACACAAATGAACCTCTCTGGGAAACAGAAACAGACTCATGGACATAGAGAACAGACTGGTGGTTGTCAAGGGGGCTGGGGGAGGGATGGGGTGGGAGGCTGGCGTCAGCAGATGTAGGCTTTTATATATGGAGTGGATAAGCAGCAAGGTCCTACTGGATGGCACAGAGAACCATGTTCAATAGCCTATGAAAAACCATAATGGAAAAGAGTATAAAAAAAAAGACTGTATATATATGTATAACTGAATCACTTTGCTGTAGAGCAGTAATTAACTCAACATTGGAAATTAACTATGCTTCAATAAAAAAATCTTTTAAAAAAAGGTCAAATTCATAGAACCAGAGAGTGAAATGGTGGCTGCCTGGGGCTGGAGGAAGGGGAAATGGGGAAATTGCTTATCAACAGGCATAAAGTTCCCATTATGCAACTTCTAAAGATCTGCTGTACAACACCATGCCTTCGAGTTAACGATACTCTATTATACCCTTAAAGATTTGCTAAAAGGGTCCATTTCATGTTGTGTTCTTACCACGCCTTCCCCCTTTTTGAGAAGAGAAAATGGGAACCCAGAAACATAAATCTTCCTCTAATAAAGGAATCAGATGTCAATTAAGGAAAATCTATGAAGTAGATGACGTGCACTTAAATTTTTCATTTATTTGGGTCTGTGTGATAAATGCCTTTTGTGGGCTGAGAAAGCTGAATTCACGGACTACCACAGGGGACCCTGGCCTTGGCTGCCTCATGAATAGAAAGAGAGGAAGGTCTCCCCAGAGTCTGAATTTGACCATGCTCTGTTCTTTATCAGAAGCAACAAACATCTCTGTTATTAACTAATTATGTGAATGTGAATGAATGCATGTGACTGCTCAGAACGGTGCCTGGCATACAATAAGTGCTCAGTAAGTACAGGCACACCTTGTTCTATTGCACGTTGCTTCACTGAGCTTCACAGATACTGTGTGTGGTTTTTTTTTTTACAAATTGAAGGTTTGTGGCAACCCTGCGTGGTCAGATGAGGGTTAGCATTTTTTTTTGCAATAAAGTCTTTTAAAATTAAGGTACATACTTTTTTTTTTTTTTTTTTTAGGCGTAATGCTATAGCACACTTAATAGATTACAGTATAGGCTAAACGTAACTTTTATATACACTGGGAAACCCAAAATTTTGCTTTATTGCAATATTTTCTTTTATTATGTTGGTCTGGAACTGAACCCACAGTATCTCTGAGGTCTGCCTGTATCTGTTTATCCAATGGAAAAGGACAAGGATTTTCTTGCTTTCCACTTGTCTTCCAAACCGTGAATGCTTGTATCCATCTAAATGGCAGGGCTGCTTGTTTGTGGCCATGAAAAAACTCCACAAAGCCTGTTTTGATACTTGTGAGAAGTGACAAAACACAGCTATTTCAAGAGAGAGCCACGTCCTTAAGTTACACTCTGTTCATCACATAAGATGTAGTTTACAATAAACATAAACATACAATAAACATCTATTCTTTTGTTGTTGTTTAAAGTCTGATTCCCCAGCACTATCGAGACCTCAGTGTAGCTCTGGGAGCTTGGGCTGTCTGTGCCCTTAATGGATCTCTTCAAAACACACTCATAAAACAGCAGTGCAGCTGACATCTCTAAACCCCAGGTATCGTGTGAGGCTTTGTTCCTTCTGCAGAGCCTCAAGCTTTTCTTAAGCAATGGGTCCGATCCCTGTCAGCACATCAGAAACCTCGGGGAGCTTTTGAAACTCACGCTACACCCCAGACCATCCGAATCTCCAGGGCGTTTTAAAACATCCTAGATGATTCCCATGTGCCATCGAGGCTGAGACCCCCCCCCCCCCCCCCAAGACCCCTGCTCTCCACCTCCTCTGCCTGGTGAGAATATGCAGTTCCTCTTCCATTCTCAGAGTGACCTTGGAAGACTTTTTTTGAGTTTTTATGGTAGAGAACCCCCCAAAGTGTTTTTTTAACCGAACGTTTGCTTTGATGGCCCCACAGAGGAGGTCAAAGAGAGTCTGAATCACTCTATTTACTGCCCTTCGGACGGCTCCATTTTAATCACTTAGAGTCACGCAGGCCTGGGTGTGCCTCTGGCCTTCTTCTTAACTAACGAGCTGTGTGACCTGGGGCAATGATTTTGCCTCTTTGAACCTTAATACCCTCTTCGGAAGATGGAGACAGTACTGCCATCCTCACGAAGCTACCCAGGGAAGAAGAGAGGGAAATCTGGTAAAGGACTCAGCACAGTGCCTGATAAACTTACCATAAGTGTTAGAGTAGCCATGCCCTCAATCCCTGGTAGCTATTGTTGGGGGACAGTGATAATAAACGCTCCCAAGAGTGGGTACCGCCTCCTAGCAGCCCAGCCCTCCACCGGGAATAAGAAGAAGCCAACCCCCAGATGCATCCCGGAGGCTCAAGCCAATAACGAGGACTCACAAACACAGTGGGGCAGGCGAGAGGTCCAGATGGGCGTGCCGGTTTCACGGCTGTAGCAGGTCAGGAGGGAGCTCCCTTCCAGCACGAAGCCCGTGTTGCAGGTGTACTGGATGGTGGTGCCCACCAGCAGCACGGGGTCCGAAATCAAGCGGGTCGAGTGGTCTACTTCCCCGGGATCGGTGCAGTACATAACTACACGAGATGAAACCAAACCAGGTGGGTGTTAGGGCCTGATGACCACTGGTTTGCCGAGAACTACAGAATGATCTAGAACATTTCCTCACTTAGTTCTTTCCCTGTCTGAAAGACACTGCATGCGGCTGGAAAACAGGCCAGGACAAAAGAGACTTGAATTTAATTTCACTTTTAGGAATTTGCCCAAAGAAATGTTTGCATCAGGGCCCAAAGACCCATATACAAGACTGCACACTGCACATAATAATATTATATTTGTAATGGTTAAAAAGCAATCCTTTAACATAAGAGGAGTTAAATATCATGCGGCAACCATTCCATGAAATCCTGACCAACCACTAATGAGAACAAAGAGCTCTTTCTCACTGCTTTCTTTGTAGTACTTAACTACAGGAAAATAAGCATCCATTACATTCTTTCATTCGTTCACTCATTCATTTATTTGGTCTCACCGTGTCGCTTGTGGGATCTTAGTTCCCCGACCAGGGATCGAATCCCGGGCCCAGGGCAGTGAAAGCGCGGAGTACTAACCACCGGACGGCCAGGGAAGTCCTAAGTGTCCATTACTTTTAAGTTAAAAAGTCAATATAGATAAAAGGAAAATAATAAACCAATTAAAAAGGAATGAAGTATGGAAAAGAGAGAAACTGGGTTTTAAATTGACAACGGTCATGTAAATTTTACACTGTGACTCATGATACACTATTGTTAATATTTATGCAGAAAGGAAACATCTTAAGACTAAATAAAACCTATTTCTCATTGTGCTGCAAAAATAAAAATAAAAAGGAATGAAGTAGATCACATGTGTGATATGAAAAGATGTCTATTTCTGAGTTGAAGAAAAAAGCTGTTGCAAGGCAGTTTCTAGCAATTGATGCCTATTATGGTAAAGTATCTGTCTCTGCAGCTATGTCTGTATGTGTAGCCATATATATCTCGACAATACACACACACACACATTTACGTACGTGTGTAACAGACACATACAAACATATGCAATTGGAATAAAACAGAATAAACTCCTGAGAGCAGGTCATAAGGGGTTTTCACTGTCTACCTCATTATTTTGCCGCCGCTTGATTACCGTGTCTGTTACCGGCACAACGTTAAGATATAGTTGTATATTTACATCTTTTACTGTCAAGAGTGGAGCTTAACCAGTGAAAGGTGGCTATAACATCCAGGGACTTCTAGGTGGGACCCCATTGTTCTGGGAGGTTCTTCTGCTCTCATTTCACTAGAAGAGAAGCGCTTCGGTGGGTCTGTGTCTTGAACGCAGAGTGAGCGTGGCACCCAGCCTGGGAACATAAACATGCAGGCACACAACAGGCCCAGTACACATTTATCTGCTCTACTTTGGGCCTTTTCTTGGCAAAAATTGAGGCATGGGAGGGGATCCCCCATAGAGAGCTAGTTATGTCCCCTCCAAGCCTTTAAAAATGTTTAAAGAATAATAACGATGATGCAGATCGCACTGGTGGACTCGTGACGGATCTCTCCTAACTGCACAGCTCACGGTCCCTTTTTATTTTCTATCACAATCCACACACATGCACACACCCCACATTCTGTTGCAGAACAAATCGATGTGTCTGTGTAGCCAGTTTTAGGGATCTTCAGCGAGTTCTTTCATGTTTCCCACCGTTATAATTTTCCTTGATGTTGGAATGTTTGTGACGGGAATTGTATGTAGCCCCCCCATGCTCTCCTTCCCTGACAGCCTCTTTCTCTGCTGCACTTAATATTTCTTCTTGGGCAATTGGTGATTTAAGTCATGCTGAACAGATCTACCAAAGTATCATCAAGGATCCAAGGATTCCCAGGAAGAAGGTTGCGGACTAGAGCTTTATGTAGGAGGTGGGAAGCAAATGGATGAGGGGAGAGGCCAAATTTAGCTCCCCCCACCCCGATACTAAGACATCAGGGTAGAAACCATTAGAGGCACTTCCTGTCGCTACCCCTCCTCAAGACGCTAAACTCAGCTACCACTAGACACACTTGGCCTGCACTCAGGCCAGCACTTCGGGGAGCAGGCAGAAGGAACCAGGAGACTGGGCTGGATGCTGTCTGGATAAAGGCAGCTACCTACCAGTGTCTACTTCAATGTCAATGCAAGAGAAAGACCACTGAAGGTTTAGAAACAAGGAGAAGTTTTCTTGTTTCTCTAGACACCTTCACTAAGGCATTGCCAGAAAATTCAAGCTACTTCTTTTAAAAAATTATCATCGATCAAACTATTTCCATTTTGGAACTGTTGAGAAAATAACATGTGCCTTAAAAAAAAAAAAAGTTGGCTACCTACCATAGGGGTTTTGAACTGGGGCCCTAGGGCCAACTTAGGTTTGTTTTGCTTGGCTTCTGCAGGTATTTTAACGACTTGAATTTGAATGATGTTTTTACACAGGCTACATATATTCCTGCTGACCACAGTCCACACCATTCCCTAATGTCTCACACCCAGCCTGCTTTACTTATTTCCATTATCTGCCAGGCTTTTGAAACCACCTGAGTCTGAGATCCTTGCCCTTGGGCTACAAAATGACATTGGTGAACAGCACCAGTGTGTTGGTGGAGTAGGAGAGAGGCCAGATTCTACACTGAATAGCTCCTCTGCATCCATGCAAAAAATACTCCATGGCAGGGATTTTCCATCCAATGACCTAGAGGAAAACAACAAGACTACTCTTACTTTTCTCACAAAATGGGGGATCGCTGCTCCAGCTGAGGTCCCACTGGCAGGTGAGGGTGTCGCTCCCCACGATGTCATAGCCGGGGTCACACTGGTAGGTGATTCTGGCTCCCCTCACGAGCTCCGTGTGAGAAGTGGTTTTCCAACCATTCTGGATCTCGGGCAAATCTGAGCAGGAGTCGTTCCTTGACACCTCTTTAAAACAAAAACATCATCCTTAGATGGGGAGGTGGCCTTGTTGTTGAGGGTTCCTTTTATGAATGTCAGAGGAAAGAGAAAATAGAAGAAAAAGCCCCCAGAAGTAAGCAACACAACTTCTGAAATCCCTTAACCTGCAAGAACTCTTCCCTAGGGGGACTTTACAATGATTTCTTTTCATTTTGGATGTGGAACCTCCAGCCAAGCCATCAGAGGACTGCAGCCCCAGCTGATATCTTGACTATAACCTCATGACAGGCCCCAAATCAGGACCGCCCAGTATTAACTCCTGAATTCCTGACTCACAGAAACTGTGAGATGGTACACGTTTATTGCTAATTTTGCGGGGCGTCATCTGTTATGTAGCAATAGGTTGCTACTATACTCAGCCTTATCCTAAGAATGTCCATAAATCTATGGGTTTGATAGATTAGGCATATACATTTTTGTAATGCAGACTAAGATAAACACGTAACTATTAAGACAGAAATAATTATTGGCTGCATTCTTCAAATCACATTGCCTACCATCAGTGAACATTAACCACACTCCGGAAAATCTACACACAGCTTATTGTCACAGAATCTTCCTCTGGAATAATTCTGTTCTCCTCCTGCAAACCTTTGTCCCTAAGGTAGCAATCCAAAGCCCACTATTATCACTCTCGCTTCCAAGTGCCCACTGTGCAGAGTCTGAGAAGAGGGCTAATTATGCCATATAATTAATTTGCGGTTCTAATGTGCTTCTGGGGAAAGCAAAGTACCTCCATTGTCTGCAGGAAAGTCATTCTGAGAAACAAGCAATGGCTTTTCCAGGGATTTCATCATGATTTTATTTGGGGGAAGGAGATCTCCTGGGTGTCTGCAAGAAGAAGGGGAGCGGGAAATGGCTTCTAGAATTGCTTGGTGGGGGACAGGAGCCTCTATTTTTAGGCCTTTGAAAAATCAGCCAAGCCCTGGATTTGGGACACAGCTGCAAATGTTCAAACTCTGGATGAAAGAGGAGAAATGGGGGCAAATACTTGATATGTGGTCTGCCTTGTACCAAATGCTTTGGGACTGAGAAGGTTTGCTTGTCTGACTTTTCAAGATGAGCCGGCACGGCTATACATTTCCATGGGCCCTCCCATCTCCTCCGTAGCATTCATCACATTTGTCATTCTCAGTGGCTGCCACCGTGCAGCAGAGCCTTGATTCAAACCTTGGCCCCACTGTCTACTAACTGGGTGGTTTTGGCTAAGTCACTTAACCTTCTGTTCTTCAGTTCCCAGACTCTACCCCCAGAGACCCTGATTCAGGAGTCTGCATGTTCACCAAACACCCTAGGCAGAGCTTCTGGAATTATCTATTCCTATGAACCTTTGTTAACTTTGCTTAGAATGAGAAAACTGGCCCAGGAGTCAGAGAACTTCCCTTCTAATCTTCTTTCTTTATTTTAGAAGCTGTGTGACTCCAGTCATGTCAATAAACGTCTCTGAGCCTCACTGTCCTCAATCAGAGAATGGAGACAAGAATCATGGCCCTGTCTATCCCTAGAGGCAAGATGAAAACTAATTAATGTGCAGGATATAAAAATAACACTAAGACAAGTTATATGGATTCACTGATTTGTTTGACTAAGATGTGAGTGCCTACTATGTGCCAGGCACCAGGAATATAGAGATCTGAAGTCATGGTTCCATGCTCACAGTAAAGATCAGCACCATGGTCCAACTTCTGGGCAAAAGAAATACCTAAATGTACTGAATACATACCACCACTTCCCAGTCTTATGCTCATGGCAGACATCACTAATCAACCATAGCAATCTCTTTCTTTGAATCAAGCTGAAACCTCCCAATCCTTCTCAACACAACATTCCAGGGAGCCACTGTCATTTGATTGGAGTTGACCTACAATATGGAACTTTTTATTATCCTGGGATTAGAGGAATAAATATACAAGCGACCAATATCTCTTTGAAAAACACTGTTTACTTATCTCTGCTTTTTAATTCCCTTCCCTCCCATGCACTTGACCACAGACAACAGCAAAACATAAGAAGCAGTGAGAAGAATGGGTCTTTGCTTCTGTCTGTGCAAAGGAGAATTATGGGAAGTCAGAACCATGTAAGCCCAGTGTTCCTATGGAAGGTTCTGACAGCAGCCAGAGCAGATAAGCCTCGGCCACTTTCCAGAGCTGGGGTCAGGCCTTGAGATCAGTGTAGGAGCTTTAGTATTCTCTAGATGAGGGGCTTCCCTGGTGGCGCCGTGGTTAAGAATCCACCTGCCAATGCAGGGGACACGGGTTTGAGCCCGGGTCCAGGAAGATCCCACGTGCCTCAAAGCAATTAAGCCTGTGTGCCATAGCTACTGAGCTTGCGCTCTAGAGCCCACAAGCCACAACTACTGAAGCCCGTGTGCCTAGAGCCCGTGCTCCAGCACAAGAGAAGCCACCACAGTGAGAGGCCCGCACACTGCAACAAAGAGTAGCCCCCGCTTGCCGCAACTAGAGAAAGCCCGTACGCAGCAACGAAGACCCAATGCAGCCAAAAAAGAAAAAACGAATTCTCTAGATGACAACAGAAACCCCTAACCCTTCCATCTGATCCCTCTACTGGATGGGAGTTGCATCTGTGTCTTGTTAAATCTAGACCCAGGGTAGCAAATACCTCTCCCATGCCCATGACAGACATCACTAAGCAATCATGGCATTCTTTTCCACTGACTTCAGGCATGGCCTCCTCTGAAAACAACATGGTCTTCAACCCAGGGAGTCATGTGCAATTGATTGACATCAACATTGACATACAAAGGCCCACTTTCCTTTTCTGTGAAATTAACCTGTGTTTCTTTAAGAGAAATAAGAAAAAAGTTGAGCTGTTCTCTCTTTTTGTGTTACCCATATTAGCCAGGCTGTGTACCCCTGGGAAGCACTCTCTGAAATCCTGTGCTCATCAGCATATGATCCTGATATTGTCTGTTAATGGGACTCTTCCATTTTCACTAACTGGCTCAAGGGCAGGGAGAGAATTCTATTCATTCCTGTATCCTGATGCCTAGGACAGGGCCTAGCATGAAAGTTTGTGAACCAAATTCTCTGGAAAATGGAGATAATGCGTTTGAAGATGAAATAAAATAATATATGTAAGAGTGCTTGCCAACCGCAAATTGTCACACAAATCTAAGTTTCAACTTCAATTAACAAGAGCACCTCCTCTTCAAAATATTGCCAAACTGAACAATGGCCAGGCTTTCTGGTCAACCTTGGGCAGCCTTGGATAGAGTCATATTTCTTCCATCAAGCTGAATGCAGTTTTGCAAGACTGACTCGGGCACCAGAGGAGACAAATGAGCAAAACTATGACCTCATCTTCCAGTAGGGAGGGAGGTGGGGAGGAAAGGTCTAAGGAGACAGACTGAAGCCAAGTCACCAGAAACTTTCCCTCCAAAGGCAGCTGACTCTGGAGGGCACGTCGCCTAGAGAGCCTCTGCCCAGGGCATCACCCAGTAAAGAACGCATGGAAAGTGGCAGCAGTAACACCCTGAAAATACCCAGTGTCGCCATCAAGGGTAAAAAGGCCCCTGAGTAACATAAAAATAAAAGATCAATACTTGTGATCGCTTCTCTGAGAGGTACCTGCAGAGCAGAGCGGGGATGGGAAGTGTCCACCAGCTGGAAATAAAAAAAGCAAGGGACTTATTTTCATATGCATGAGGCTCCTTGAGACAGCCAATGGTCAGGGAACTAGCTTGTATTCTGGAGGCAGTAGGAGATACAAAGAGAACACTTTGTATTAGCTAGAGATGGGCAAATCTTCAAGCCAAGGGGAAGAACCAAAGACACGGAATCGTGCTCAAGCCAGAGGGTCTTTGGTGGTGGCAGAGAGGCTTGGCAGGATCAGTCCTCCTTTCCCCAGTTCCATCTTGGAAATCAAGATGTCCACCTCTTCCCTGGGGGGTGCAGACAAGTCCCCTAACTGCTGGCTGAATCCTGCCCATTGAAACCCCCAGGAGGCAAGCACCCGCCATCCTGGACGCCGAAAGAAGTTAGGGCTTCTCTACCTCTTTGCGTCTCCCAGGTTCTCTGCTATTGCCAAAAATATTGGGGGTAGAGAACCCTAAGAGCTGGGAGCCAGGAAGCCTGGGTGTGAGCCTCAGGTCCGCCCCTGATGATCAAGTCCCTCATCCTTGGTGGTCCAGGGCTTCTTGTGCTGTGACGAGACAGGCCTGGACCAGACACTCTGTAAGTTCAAGTCCCTTCCAGGGCTGGGATCAGTGGGACTTCACAGTGCTGCTGGCGAGGACAGCAGCTTGGACTAGGGTGGTGGACGTGGATAGATGGAGAAGAGTACTTGGATCTGAGATATATTGTGGCAGTAGAGTTGAGAGGATGGACTGGATACAGGGGAAGCAGCCTGAGAAACCAGGAGAGTTGTGGTCCCGCCTCCTGGGCTGGGCAGCCAGCAGGAGCAGTGAGAGGTGGTGAGGGCAGGGAGGCAAAGAGGTCGCTCTGTTCTGTCCGTGCTAAACTTGAGCTGCCAGTGGGACATGCAAGAGCGCAGTGAGCAGGGAGCTGGAGAGATCTGGAGTTCATGGGAGAGGTCAAGGCTGTAGGTACAAACTAGGGGTCAATGGAATACAGATAAAACCATGGGCCTGGATGACAGCACACAGATAGAAGGCAGGACAGGGTCCAGGATAGGACCCTCCAAGGTTTAGAGCTTGAGCAGAGGAGGGGGATGGAGCCAGGAATGAATAAGGGGGAGTTTCAGGGTGAGGAGGGAGGGGGGAAGGGTGTGGGTGGATGAAATAATTAAGAAGCGGGTACTGGATGCTCACGTGTGAACTCAGTTTGAACTTTATAGCAGGATTTTTTTTAAAGATGATGGGAAGAGAAAAGGTTTGGAAGACACATTGAGCAGCAAGAAAGAATCTAAAGTACGGGAGAAGAGTATGGAGGTTCCTTAAAAAACGAAAAATAGAGCTATCATATGATCCAGTAATACCACTACTGGGCATATACCTGGAGAAAACCATAATTCGAAAAGATACACGCACCCCAACGCCAATAGCAGCACTATTTACAACAGCCAAGATGTGGAAGCAACCTAAATGTCCATCAAGAGAGGAATGGATAAAGAAGATGTGGTACACCTATATACAATGGAATATTACTCAGCCATAAAAAAGAATGAAATAATGCCATTTGCAGCAACATGGATGGACCTAGAGACTGTCATATGGAATGAAGTAAGTCAGACACAGAAAGACATATACCACGTGATGTTGCTTATATGTGGAATCTAAAAAAAGGGTACAAATGAACTTATCTACAAAACAGCAATAGAGTTACAGATGTAGAAAACAAACTTATGGTTACCGGGGGGGGAACGGGGAAGGGATAAATTGGAGATTGGGACTGACATATACACACTACTATATATAAATTTGATAACTAATAAGGACCTACTATATATCACAGGGAATTTTACTCAGTACTCTGTAATGGCCTATATGGGAAAGGAATCTAAAAAAGAGTGGATATATGTATATGTGTAACTAATTCACTTTGCTGTACACCTGAAACTAATATAACATTGTAAATCAACTATACTCCAATAAAAATTAAAAAAAATAAAGTATGGGAGGTAGGAGAGAAAGGGCTGTCTTGGTTGGATGGGGCTGCAGGAGAAGAAGAGTCCTTAGGGGAGAGCCAAGCTTCAGTTCAGGCAAGATGGCATAGGTAATGCTTTGAGAAGTTGCAAATATGGAAGAGTGTGTTGATGATATAAAGTCACAGCTGACTGCAAATGAAAAATGATGAGTCTTAAAGTTATGAGATGTTATCTCCTAAGTCCTGATATCAACCCTGTGGAGGAGGTATCACTATTTCCATTTTACAGATGACAAAAAAGAGGCTCGGAGAGGTTAAGTGACTTGCCCAAGGTCACCCAGTCATCAATGATAATCCTAAGATTTGAACCCTTGTCCTTCCGGCTAGAGAGACCAACCTCTTAAAAAAAACGACGTATATTTACCGTGTCAATATATTAAAAAACTCATGTAGCACAACCCTCCCCAAAAGACAAATCTAGAAGAAATTGTCTTAACTTGCACCTAAACCCAAGGAGAAAAAGTGACTGGCTAGAATACTTACCTACGTAGTTCATGATGAATCCCTGGCCCTTCCCAAAGATGAGCCCGGCAGGGTCTGAGTGGAACTGGATGGTTAGGTCCGGCGTGGACGAGTACAGCTTCTGGGGTCCGCTGTTTCCAAGGTACTGCCCCAAGATGTGGGGCATGACCTCATCACCGTCGTAGATGGTCAGGATGTCGCTGTTGCTTAGGTTCAGGCTTGGGGGGCAGAGAGAAGAGGAGGGGTTTTGTGAAGCCACGTTAACAGGCATTCAACAAGCCTCTGATTTCTTTTTTCAAGCAACACTCATTTTCTTGAGATATACTATGCGTCAGATCCCAAGCTAGGAACTGGGGGTGAGGAAGGCATTGACTGAACCTGTGAACAGGATGTGCTCATCCTTCTAAAAGCATCGCACACAGATCTGTGGATGGATTGGGCCTTTGAAGACTCATTCATGAAACGACCTTCCCAGCATGGAGCTCACTGCAGAGTCAAGTGCTGCATTGTCTGTAGAATTGCCTTCAATACCCCTGTCATTAACAACTTTTTTTCCTGGGTGAAACTAAGTGCTGGGCATTGAGCCACCTGCTGGGGGTGTGACATGGGTCTTCCATTTTTCTGTGACGCAGAGCAAGCTGACTGCTTGCTAATGATAAGTTGCATTCTTATACAAGGTGAAATGATCCTTCCACTTATGTTGGCAAATTCCTCAAAATCAACCAGCTAATCTATTATGTTTAGGGGACGGAACAGAGAATGGGATGGAGCACTTATTCATGAAATATGCTCCAACCTGCCACCACTATTCATAGCATCACAGGATGACACATTTTTAAAGACCCAAACACAACAGAGTACCTTGACACTAAATATTTGGACAGCGATGGACAGTTAATAATCCAGAAGTCACTTCAGTACGGCAAAGAAACCTGTGCTATGTTAGGTGTGCTGGATAAAATTGATCTGTGATTGTAGGAACGCCAGACAGTTCAACTTCGGCTGCATCAATCACGGACAGATATTAACTTACGCCTCTTTCCTTCCTTTCTCCTTCTCCGCTTCTCTCTTTCTTCCCTTTTTCTCTTATGTCTTTCTCCTTTACTTGTATCCCCTCCCTAATATTTCCAAGCACCTACTATGTGCCAGGCACCGTGCTGTGCTCAGAGGACACGAGGAGTCACAGAGCAGAGGTCTGTTTAGATGAGAAAGCCAGGGATTGTGGTAGGAGTTACAGTCAAGGTAGGTGCAGAGAAGTGTGTCTAACTCAGATGGGGGTTTTCAGAGAGGCCTCCCTGGAGGAAGTGATCCTCAAGAAAGAGAAGGGAACCACTAGGCAGATAAACAGGAGGTGGGGGGGAGAGGGCAGTGCCTGAGGCAGAGGGAAGAAGGAAGAGGGGTCACAACTCCTGAAGGAACTTGCCTGGTGGTCAGTGTGCCTGGCTCTGGGTATAGACATGGAAGCAGGAGTCAGAAGGGTTTGGAGAGACAAGTTTAGGTCACTTGGATGTCATCTTGCTGGGGATGGGAGACAGTAAAGGATTTTAAACAGGAGCATCCTGACTGAGCAATTCACTGGCGTCCCCACCTCCCCACGCCCCCGCTTCATCCACTGCCCAAGGGCGGTGTTTGCTGCCACTCCAGGAGCAGGGAGGAGATGTGGAAACCACCCATGTTGTTGGTGCTTCAAGTAGTAAGAACAAAGCAACAGAAACACAAGGCACACTGCTGAAGGTCTCTTTCCAGAGGGCAGGGGACATATTTTATCTACCATAATTCCTCATGTCGAGTTGTCCCAACAGGTGGCTTAGGGAGATTCTAACTGCCCCCTAACCTCCACCAGCTTCCCCGGCGCCCCCCAAACATCCTCTCCTAACAAAAGTTGTGCACTTGCTTTGCACACAGGGCTTCCAGACAAGCTCCGAGACTCCACCTCCTCCCCGCCAGCTTACAACCAGGCGACAGCCGCGAAAGCCCTATTACATTGACATTCTGGAGTCGCCGCCTTCTCTTGCACACAGTAGGTGCTCAATAAATGCTATGCCATGAAAGAGTCTGCTGGAGACCCTATTCGACAACAGAAATAGTAGGGTTGATGTCAGCTTTTGAACTATGGAAGAGCCTCTTAACTCCAGTACCATGAAAACATCAATAGCTCATGAAAGTGCTGGATTAGGCTAGTGCGAAACGTGGTAGATGGCAGATATATTCCATAAGCCAACTTCACAGCCGATCTGCTGGTAACAGTGGGTTGCAGACAGTGCACAACTTGGCTTTATTCTATCATTCATTTCAATGATCTCAGTGCAGTAGAAGCATCTTCAAGGGTGCAAACAGCTTTCATGTGAAAACCCTAGCACAACTCTCTGTTCTTTCTAAAACAGGAAGGAGCACACAGCCTTGGAAATCAGAAAGCTCTGGTTTCATTCTTGGTTCGACACTTTCATGGAGGGCATGTGTTTTCTCTGAAGTTCCTTGTCTGCGAATAGGGCTTAATATTTCCAGTCTATGTCATGGGCTTTCAGAGTGAGGTAAGGCAGGCAGAAGATCTGGGATGAGACTCTAGGTTCACTGGTAGCACCTGAACAAGTCTGGTCAGGTCATTTGAATGTTATGTCATGTTGTAATGTTACTATGAGCATCATCACCACCACCACCATCATCATCACTATCACTGTCACCACCACCATCACCACCATTCTCTTTTTGGATTGCCATTTACACCAAACGACATCAGACGGCTTATGTCTGTGATTCTCAGCTAGAGGTGGTTTTGCCCCTTGGAGACAGTTGGCAATGTCTAGAGACATGGTTGTCCCGGGGGGGCGGGGGAGGTATGCCACTGGTGAGTCCATGTCAGGGAGACTGTTAAAACATCCTACAATGCACAAGATAGCCTTCTCCCAAATAAAGAATTTGGACCACGATTATCTGGTCCAAAATGTCAACAGTGCTAAGGCTGAGAAACCCTTATTTATGGGAATGCATTTTGTAAACTGTGTGCAACAAACTATTAAATGCAACTTCTCCTGTCATCCTGGAATTTCAAAGTCCCCTAAGCTAAGAATAAGCCAACAGGGACTAAGCATTCCTACTTTCTAAAGGGACAGACGTGGCCGTTGTTTAAGGCTGGGTTCTCGGGACTTCCCTGGTGGCACAGTGGTTAAGAATCCACTTGCCAATGCAAGGGACACGGGTCTGAACCCTGGTCCGGGAAGATCCCACATGCCGCGGAGCAACTAAGCCCGTGCGCCACAACTACAGAGCCTGCGCTCTAGAGCCCACGTGCCACAACTACTGAAGCCCGTGCGCCTAAAGCCCATGCTCCACAACAAGAGAAGCCACTGCAATGAGAAGCCCGCGCACCGTAAGAAGAGTAGCCCCCGCTCGCCTCAACTAGAGAAAGCCCGTGCACAGGAACGAAGACCCAATGTAGCCAAAAATAAATAAATTTATTAAAAAAAAAAAAAAAGACTGGGTTCTCCAGAAGCTGAGCCTGAGCAAAGATGTGAGTGTCTCTTGGAGTCTGGCTTATCTGGGAGGCCACCGCAAGCAGCACTGGTGGGGAAGTGACACAGAAGGAAGGGAATGAGCCAGTGCATGGTGCATAGATGGGCAAGTTCCACTGTGGGCAGTGGGCTCAGTCCTGCAGGAACTGTGAGAGATGGTGCAGAACACACCTTGCGGGAGAGGGAGCTGGGGTATTTATCTTCCAGCTCCCATCCCTCATTGGCTGAGGACTGCTACTAGGGGTACTAAATCTCCAGCACTTCTGACTTGCCCACGTGGTACCAGAGAAAGCCTTCAGGTGAAGAGGGTTGAGTAGGAAGCCATCCTGAGTACACAGTGGCAAGGGCTACAGGGCTTGCATAAGGCACCAATGGCATCTGCTACCACCATCTATGCAGCTCTTTCAATCTGAGCCCTTCACCCATTTCTAGCTTAATGAAGGCAAGGAATTCACTGGGCGATCGAAGAGGCTTGCAGGAAAGGCTGCCTTAAGGGCAGGTCACTGTGGGAGGGGAACCAAGGGGAGGGGAGAAGGTGTACACCCTCATCTGGTGAAGAGGGCTTCGAAGAAACTCTTGGTGGCTTGACAGTGACTGCATTTGATGTTCACCAAGAAAAGAGGAATGAGAAAAATTAGCCTGGAGCTGCCCGCCTACCTGGGGGCAGAGCAAAGGGAGAAAGGGGGGTGCTGGGAGTGAGCTACCCATCACTGATGAGAATGGGGATGTTTCCTAGGTCTAGATGTGAACCCTAATGAAGGCAGCCACTGTGCATCTCCTTAAAAATGGTCCCACTCTGAAAGGGCGATGGAATCCAGCAGAGGCGAAGGTCAAGTGCATCCAGGCTCTGCCCATATCAAGCATGCCCCGTAAGAGAGAGGAAAAAAAAAAATCAGCATTCTACATCTTCCATAATATAACAGTGCAGTGACATTAGACTGTCCTGTGAGAAAGAAGCAGCGCACAAGGCCCTTTCTCATTGCAGGATTCCCAGCCCAAGAAGCCCTGCTGAGGGAGGGGCGAACTTTTGAAAACGAATAATGTTTAGAGCTGTATGATTAGCAGACTGAACTACACTTCTTAAAGACCCATGAAAACAAAACTTTCAGCCTGAGAAGCAAAAAAAAAAAAAAAGAAAAATGGAGAAGGTACAGGAAGGGCAGTGGGAGAAAGAGTAAAGTTACTCTCTCCTGTATCCTTCTGGATCCATCTTTTTGAGAGGCTGGTTCCCATGATATATACAAATGCTGATACTTCATTTTCTGTCCTGATCCAAAGACGAGCCTGCGTTTTTGCTGGCCCATCCAGCTGTGTTTGATATACTGAGTACAACCAGGGTCCCTGCCGCTGGGCCATCCTCAGCAGCTGAGAGGAAAATGCAGAGACTTATTAAGGCAGAGAGACTGGCCAAAGGGCAGAGCAGGGTTTTTTGCCGAGGACGGAAGAGAGATGTCAGCCAGATACAATCTGAGGAGGCGCCAAGAAATCAGGGTGTCAGTTTTACTCCAGAACTAATGGGAAATGGAGTGGTTCCGGCAGGCAGGTGGGTTTGATCTGACTGGCATTGGGTGGAGCAGGTCCCCCACAGGGAGAATTCCATGGGAAGACAGCTCCCCAAGGCCAGCCCCTGCATGTGCCAGCCCCTCTTAACTGCCAGAGGGAAAGGCTTTCCTTGGGCACAGGGTCTTGAGCTCCTGCCAGAAGACCTCAGCCTCTGTGTCTCCTCCTACACCACTAGCCACCCCTTTTCCCTTGGTCTCTGCCATAGGCTTTTCTCCATCTTTCAGCTGGATTGTGGGGCAGGACCTCACGGCTTACTACCTCCATCCTTCCCTGGTCCCAATGCCTCTCCCATCAGCACTCAGGGAAATCCTTCCGAAACACACAGCTGGACCCTTCACTTGACAGTTCAACAGATGAGCAAACGTGGTCTATTCATACCATGGAGTCTTATTCAGCCGTGAAAAGGAATGAAGTACTGACACACGCTACGACACGGATGAGCCTTACAAAAGACAAAGTCTAAAGAAGGCTACATGTTGTGTGATTCCATTTATAAGAAATATCCAGAAGAGGTAAATCCACAGAAACACAAAGCAACTTGGTGATCGCCAAGGGCTAGGGAGACAGGCGAGGAGGATGGAGTGGGACTGCTTAATAGATACGGGTTTGTTTCGGGGATGATGAACATGTGGTAGTTACACAGCACTGTGAATGCACTAAATACCGCTGAATTGTATATGATAAAACGGTTCACAACGTGTTATGTGAATTTCATCTCAATGAAAAAAAAAAGCTACCTTACCTTAGGTAAAGTACACGTTTTTGATCCCAGTGTCAAGGCTGTATCTATGTTTTCATCCCCTCCCCTCCTCACAGCCTCATCTCTCCAACCCAATATTCCAACCCAAATATTTTACCCTCCAGCCAGACTGAATTACTTGTCAATCTCGCCAAAGCATGTGGCCCTTGCCGACCTCTGGGGCTTTCGACATGCTGTTCCCTGGACCCTGTATCCTTCCTTAGCCTTCCCTCTCTAAACCTGGGTAACCCCTCCCATCTTTTACTCTCAGTCTTTCAAGATTCGCTCACGCACAGAGCTCCCCCCTTCCCCCTTGAGTCTGGACTGGGAGCCCCTCCGTGCTCACCCCTCATACAGAGCTCAGCACTCGTGCCCCAGTGGCCTAGCATGTCTGCACAAGACCAGAGGCTCCCTGAGGCTGGGGAGCACGTGTGCCTGCTTACAGCTGTGTCCCCAGCTCTTGGCACAGCACTGAGTGTGTGCTGGGTGAATCGGCAGCAGCCCAGAGCGGTTGTCCGGGTCTCAGCCTCAGCTCCCACACAAGGCGGACTGCAGCTCTGATCCCGTCTCTGCCTGGGACCCTGACCCCAAATGGATTCTTACCTGCACCAGCCTTGGGAGTGGGACTTCTCTGGCCCTGGCTGCTTTTAGGACTTGCTCCCAGAGGTTAATTTGAAAGCCCTAAGTGATGGGAGCTGCCCCCAATGATTTCTGCCCCACCTGCCTCCTGGACCCCTGTTGCCCACACCCTCCATTCTTCTTAGATATGCAGGTCACCAGAATCAAGCCTGATACCACGACGCCCCTACATGCCTGATAAGCCACTTCAATGTCAACCCATGACCTTGACCAGCTGGGTTCTAGTTTCCTCCCCTCCCCCACCTTGACCCTGCTCCAGGCACATCCCGAGACCTGTCCAGTGCCTGAGCAAGCATTTGTGGGCACGCCATCCACCGCTTCCGCTTCTGAACTCCTCTTTCAACTCTGCCCTGTATCAGAGCTGTAAAAACACCGGTCCCATGGGTGTTTGGGGACAAAAGGTCTACCAAGACCTCATGTAGCTTTTGAACAACAACACTGCCTACTGAGTATTAAGCACTCAAACAACAATAACCCCGCAAGCTAAGACTTACAACCATCCCCGTGTTACAGATAAGGAAACTGAGGCTCAGCCAGGAGAAGCCACCTGTCCAAGGTCACGTAGGAATCAGATTCAGGACTCAAACCTAAGCCTGCCAAGCCAAAGCCTGAGATAGGAACCACTATTTCATACGATGTCCCATGAAAGCCACATATACATGTGTCCTGAGATAGGAACCACTATTTCATACGATGTCCCATGAAAGCCACATATACGTGTGTCCGAAAAGTGTACCCAGACAAGGACCTACTTGTATAGCACAGGGAACTATACTCAGTATTTTGTAATAACCTAAAAGGGAAAAGAATCTGAAAAAAAAATACAACTGAATCAATCGCTGTTCACCTGAAACGAATACAACATTGTAAATCAACTATACTTCAATAAAAAAAAAGTGTGCCCAGGTTCAGTCTTACTTCAGAAAATGCAAATTTAAAATTACAAATAAAGCCTGCAGGATGAGGAAGCCCTGTTTCACTGCCACCCTGTATCCTGACATGCCTTTTGTTCTCATAATGTCATACGTAAAGTTCATTTGAATAACGAAAATAAAAACAAAAATAAACAAATGGAACCTAATTAAACTTAAAAGCTTTTGCACAGCAAAGGAAACCATAAATAAGACGAAAAGACAACCCTCAGAATGGGAGAAAGTATTTGCAAATGAAGCAATGGAAAAAAGGATTAATCTCCAAAATATACAGGCAGCTCATGGAGCTCCACATCAAAACAACAAACAACCCAATTAAAAAATGGGTGGAAGATCTAAATAGACATTTCACCAAAGAAGACATGCAGATGGCCAAGAGGCACATGAAAAGCTGCTCAACATCGCTAATTATTAGAGAAATGCAAATCCAAACTACAATGAGGTATCACCTCACACCAGTCAGAATGGCCATCATCAAAAAAATCTACAAACAATAAATGCTGGAGAGGGTGTGCAGAAAAGGGAACCCTCTTGCACTGTTGGTGGGAATGTAAATTGATACAGCCACTATGGAGAACAGTATGGAGGTTCCTTAAAAAACTACAAATAGAACTACCATATGACCCAGCAATCCCACTTCTGGGCATATACCCTGAGAAAACCATAATTCAAAAGGACACATGTACCCCACTGTTCAGTGCAGCACTATTTACAATAGCCAGGACACAGAAACAACCTAAATTTCCAATGATAGATGAATGAATAAAGAAGATGTGGTACATATATACAGTGGAATATTACTCAGCCATAAAAAGGAATGAAACTGGGTCATCTGCAGAGATGTAGACGGACCTAGAGTCTGTCATACAGAGTGAAGTAAGCCAGAAAGAGAAAAACAAATACTGTATATTAACACATATATGTGGAATCTAGAAAAATGGTACAGGTGAACCTATTTGTAGGTCAGGAATAGAGACGTAGACACAGAGAAAGACATGTGGATACAGGGGGGGAAGGGGAGGGTGGGACGAACTGGGAGTTTAGGTTTGACATAAATACACTACACTACACGTGTAAAATAGATAGCTAGTGGGAAGCTGCTGTGTAGCACAGGGAGCTCAGCTCAGTGCTCTGTGATGACCTGGATGGGTGGGATGGGGGGTGGTGTGTGAGGGAGGTCCAAGAGGGAGGGGATATAGGTATTTTACATACATATATATATATATATATATATATATATATATATAGCTGATTTGCTTCATTGTACAGCAGAAAATAACACAATATTGTAAAGAAATTTTACTCCAATAAAAATTTTTTTTTGGTCTCATAAACATTTTACATTTCTTGGTAACAATTTATTTCATTTTGTTGCCAATCACACACGACAGAGAATGTGGTAAAATCAGCATTAAACTGGTCGCTTAGTCTGGGTGGCTTTATTTTAGTGGAATGAGATTTCTGTTATGGCTTTGGAAATATTTTAAAGGAGTCTGGGAAGGATGCTTAAGAAACTGGTATAGCGCTTGCCTTGAGGGAGGGGCTGTTTGCTGGGGAAGGGTGGGAACGGCCTTCACAGTAGACCCTCTTGTACCTTTGGGTTTTGAATCATGTGACTGTTTTACCTTTTCAAAAGGGATAAAAACAGCCCGAGGGACGCTCATTATGGCTTTCACTAGGGTCTAGAGAGCCAAAGAGGTGACGATGGAAGGCAAATTTGAACCTGACACACATCAGCAAGTGTATCTTCTCTTGGCCAGCAGAAGGCAGTGTGCGCCTAAGCAAGGCATATGCGGCCGCTGCTCTGCAGGGCGCCCCTGCCTTCCCATCCTTACCCCAGCCAAAGAGGACCCTGGAAGCGGGGAGAAGGTGGTAGGCGAGCTGCAGTTAATATTCCACAGAAGGTGTCGAAAGAAATGATGAGCACCTTGCTTTTCTTTATTCCCCTCCCAACAAACATCTGACCCTTGCTTAGAAATCTTGCCTTTCAAAGTCTTTCCCGAGTAGCATTCATAAGACGATTGTAGGTAGACAAACAAATTTGGAAATGTCTAATGGTTATGCATTTATTTAAATGTGAATTAGAAAAATATATAAATATATGGTTTGCACATCCAACTTCTAATTTCACGGACATTATTTTGTTTAGAGGAAGCCAAGAGAAAAATGCAAGCCAATTTGAAGGGGAAAATAAAAAGCAGATGGTAGTAGAATTGGACTGTGGAAATGGCAAAAATTAGCCCACAGAATACAGCTCGGTTTCTAAGCCTTCCAAGACTTCCATGAGCTCCACAGATGGGCCCCAGCCCACCTCTGCTGTCTCAAACATCTCTGGATACCAGATCCTTTGTAGCCCCTAGACCTGCCTTAGCCAGGCTGGTCCCCTGTATCTGAATGCCTCTCCTCTCCTCTCCTCTCCTCTCTGCTTGACATCATTTTATAGGTCCTTCTGTGCTCCTTACACCCTCCTGTATTTATGGCCATATAATAACTAGCCAAGGCTTCATAAGGCTTCCTTGGTGCCAGGAGCTGTTCCCAGCACTTCAGATGACCATTTCGCTTTATCCTTAGACAAACACTCTAAGGACTACTGTTCTCACCTGTTTCACAGATAAGCAAACTGAGCTACCCAGAGGTAGAGAAACACACTGAAGCTCAAACAGCTGGTCATACAGGAGAGCCAGAGTCTAAACCCATGTAGTTGGAAGGCAAGACCCCAGCACTGAACCACAGGACTCTACCTGCCCATGTCAGCGCCCATGTCAGCTCCCATGTCGGGCTGCAAGCTCCCTGCAGGCACATGCCCTGTATCCCTGGAGCCCAGCAGGGCTTGGCACAGGTGAAATAAATGTCATTTACACGGATGAATTATGGTGAATTTATCTGTTTTTTCCAGGTGAGTAAACTGAGGGGTTCAATGACTTTCCCAAGAAAACACCATCTTGCAGTCAAGGCAGGACCTCCGCGGGACGGCAGAGATGGGTGATTAAATACACCGGATTTAAATAAGGGACAGGAGAGAAGCAGAAGCCATAAATGCAGTTGTAAGTGCAACAAAACTTTTATAAAACACTTATATTTTTTCTGAAGGCCTTAAAGAAAGACCTGTTTAGAATTCCTTTGTATTCATTTTCTCATCACATCCCCCTCAGCCACATGGTGAGGTGGTCCAAGAAAATGTACTAATCCCATTTCACAGATGAGTAAACTCACGCCAGGAAGGCCCATGTCCCAAGGCCTCTGCGCCTGCACGAAGCCGCACAGCCAGCACCAGGTGCTTCACCGCACTGTGGAATTGCTGAGGGGCCCTTTGGCCCAGTGCTAATTTGGTTTCAATTTAATTTGATAAAATGGCAGGTGGGACAAGAAACCATGTCACCTCCAAGGAGCACAGAGAAAACCAATCTCTTTGGCTCCCCAAAAGGACCCGTTAAAGCGTAAAAAATGAACAGTTCCTCTCTGTCCTTCCCTATGTCTTTTCCTTCCTTCCTCTCTTCTTTCCCCTCCAGATACTCCCCAAGCGCTTGTCTGTGTCGGGCTCAGACCCAGCCCTCGCCCAGTCCTGGCTGCACATAAGAATCTCTGGGGAGATTTAAAAACTCGCAGTGAGGTCCAGGCTGGACCCCAGGCCAACTGGACCCTCAGCATCTCTGGGGGTGGGTCCTGTGCATCAGTGTTGCTGAAATTCCCGAGGAGGTTGTGCCGGCTGCCAGGACTGAAAGCCACTGCCCTGGAAGCTTCAGTGTGGATGAGACCCCACCTCTGTTCTGCCTTTCTTTCCTCCTTTTCCTCCACCTTTTCCCCCCTCCTCGACCAACTCCCCCAAAGAGAAAGAGAAGAAAGAGATCCCCTCACCAGATGTGCCTTTCCTCTGGGACCACCTCACGGGCTGAGCTGCCACATCCCTGGACTGAGCCATCTAAGAATGCGGTGGGCAAAACTTCAGCAAGGTCAACAAGGCATTTCCCACCCAGCACTGCAGACCAGGGGCAAACCCAACAACACTTTTCAGTTGCTTTGCTGAGAAAGCAGAAAGAAATCAGTCCTCAATCACCCTGGTGTTTCTGCTCCATCTTGAGAGGCAGTGCTAAGAGAATGGACTCTGGGTTCAAATCCTAAGTGTGCTGGTTTCTAGCTGGGCGACCTTGAGAAAGTGACTTAACTTCTCTGATCCTCAATGTCCTCACCTGTAAAATGGGGATAATATTTTTGAAAGCTGCAACTAACATAATTAGTGCCAGGAATTCAATTAACATAGCATTGTTTGTCTTTGAAAAAATATATTTCCAATGAACTATACAGCCTGCTCAGGGCAGAGAAGGTGTGGTATCAGGAGATCTCACTGAGGGCTCCTCCTCCACCCCCCCAGCGCTTCTCTGCTCTGTGACTATGAACAAGTCGCTTGCCCAGCCTGGGCCTCAGTTTCCCCAGATGAAAATCTCAGAATCCATGAGTTGTAAAATATATATAAACAGTGGCTACAGTTTCCTTCTACTCAGAAGGTTGGACTCCCTACCCCCTCCTTCGATAGTAGTTAAGGGACGGATTTGGGAATTCAAGGATTCAGACACAGGCTGGTGAAGCTTGGGTTTCTCAGACCCAAGGGTGGCCCTTCCCTGACTTTCCTCTGTGGAGATGCCCACATCTCTCCCTCTTTTTGGATATGAGTTTCCCCAAATTTATAAAATTAGTGGGTGGGACCAGAGGCCTTCTTCATTTCAGAACCTCTAAGTCAGGGTGAAAGAGCTGAACTTGAGAGAGTATAATTAAAGCATAAGTAAATTAGAGCTTAATTAAGGGTGGATTGGGATTTGTTAGGTTTGTATGTGTGTGTGTTGTGTGTGTTTATGTGGTTTGTATGTGGTGTGTGTGGTTTGTATGTGTTATGTATGGTGTGCATGTGCATGGTGTGTGTGTGGTCTGTTCGCAGTGTGTGATATCTGTGTTCTGTGTGTTTGTGTGTGGTGTGTATGATGTAAGTGGTGTGTGTGTGGTATGTGTGATGTGTGTGGCGTGTGTGATGTGTATGGTGTGTGTGTGATATGTGAGTACGCGCACACACACACACACACACGTGTGCAGAGGGAGGTGGGCCCGGGACTCTGCATCACTGAAGGAAGATGTTCCACGCTGTCGCCAAGCAGGAGTGACAGCTGCTGGACATGCGTTTCCTGTCACTTCGAATCCCCATCATGACGCGTAGTCTTGAAGGCATCACCTTGTGCAGCCTGGTGTGGCTCGTCTGAGCTGCCAAAACACTCCCTGTTCGACAGAGGGCAGTCTCAGGGAGTGGTAGGAACTGTCCTCCAGGAAAAAAACGAACCGTTTGGAACCTCGAGGGCTCACCTGAGCTCACCCCGGAGGCACAAGATGGGCGTGCAGGGGTTCCCCAGGCCGGGCCACACATCATAGGACCACGCCCAGGGCCTCTGCCGCCACCTGGCTGCCTGATCCCTCCCTCCACCCTCCGCCTATTGCCAGCGTCTGCTGTCTAAACCACAGGTCTGACCGTGTCACTGGCCTGCTCAGAATCTCCAGGGAGGCTGGCTGCCATCAGGACAATGTGGTCCCACTACGTGAGGTGAGGCGAGGCTGGGAGGTGATGCAGGACGTGGGCTCAGTGTCAGACAGCCAGGTCCAAACCTGGCAGCCACTGAGCCCTCCGAGCATCTGTGTCCTCAGCTATGACATGGGGAACATCATCATGTGAACTCATCAGTTGTTTACAGAATTAAGTAAGTTGATGGAGGTGATGCACACAGAAGAGTTTGGCACGCAGTGAGTTACTGTTATCTCCAGGCCTCGGATAACCTAACGCAACACCAGGCGCGTGGTGGTGGATCCTCACTAAGCACTTGCTGGAGAGTAAGTGCTGGGGCCACTGTACGTCAGGTAGTTACCAGACAAGCAGCCGCAGCTCCCAGGATGTCGGATCTAATTGCATCCGAATGCCGTGGGCTCCTAGGTGTGCACCAGCAAAGCAGGGGCCTGGCTCGAGACAGGGGGTGGTCCCCTCCCAGAGCTGCAAACACCAAGGCTGGGAAGAGCCTGGCATGGCTGAGGAGCAGAGAATAGGCATGTGCTGCGGGAGGACCTGTCCTGGAGCTTGTGTTTCCAAGTTACCACTGACCACAACAATCCCTTGCAAATTGGGAAAGGGGAGTGTTCAATCAGGTGGGGTGCCTGGAGAGCGCCTTAGGATGAAGCCACTTCATCCCTCAGTGTCAAACCAAAACCCCATGGTCAGGGGCAACGTGTGTGTGTGTGTGTGTGTGTGTGTGTGTGTGTGTGTGTGTGTGTG